>NC_054562.1:2220831-2287605 GCF_017654505.1 Polyodon spathula | reverse complement strand
GTATGAAACAGAGACTAACAGAAGTAGATTGGAGTAAAATAGAGAAAACATCCACAGAAAAAGGATGGCTGTTCCTCAAAAATGTAGTACTAGAGGCGCAAAACAATTACATCCCTAAAGTAGACAAATCTAAATGTAAAACTAAATTGCCAAAATGGTTTAATAGATCAATTTAAAAAAAAATATTCAGCAAAAAAAGGCATTTTACAGAGCATTAAAAAAGGACCAAAAAGAAAGTACACAGAAAGAATACACGGAACTGCAAACACAAGTCAAAAAGGAAGTTCGAAAGGCCAAGAGAGAAATAGAAATGAACATTGCTAAGGGAGATAAAACCAATTCCAAAATGTTTTTCCAATATTACAACAGCAAGCGAACATTCAAAGAGGAGATTAAATGTTTAAGAGATACAAATGGCAAAATCGTAGATGAAGAAAAAAAAAATAGCAAATATATTAAATGATTACTTTTCACAAGTTTTTACAAAGGAAGATACTGACAACATGCCCCACATGTCATCCAGTTCCTATCCAGTTTTAAATAACTTTAGCATAACCAAGGCAGAAGTGTTAAAGGGACTAGGAGCTCTTAAAATAAACAAATCCCCTGGGCCGGATGAGATCCTCCCAGTAGTACTCAAAGAAATGAAAGAAGTAATTTACAAACCGCTAACCAAGATCATGCAGCAGTCTCTTGACACAGGGGTGGTACCGACAGACTGGAAAATTGCAAACGTAATACCGATCCACAAAAAGGGAAACAAAACTGAACCAGGTAACTACAGACCAGTAAGCCTGACTTCTATTATATGCAAACTTATGGAAACTATAATAAGATCCAAAATGGAAAATTACCTATATGGTAACAGGGTCCTGGGAGACAGTCAACATGGTTTTAGGAAAGGGAGATCGTGTCTAACTAACTTGCTTGATTTTTTTGAGGATGCAACATTGATAATGGATAATTGCAAAGCATATGACATGGTTTATTTAGATTTCCAGAAAGCTTTTGACAAAGTCCCGCACAACTGAACGCAGTTGGGATTCAAGGAAACACATGTACATGGATTAGGGAGTGGTTAACATGTAGAAAACAGAAAGTACTGATTAGAGGAGAAACCTCAGAATGGAGTGTGGTAACCAGTGGTGTACCACAGGGATCAGTATTAGGTCCTCTGCTATTCCTAATCTACATTAATGATTTAGATTCTGGTATAGTAAGCAAACTTGTTAAATTTGCAGACGACACAAAAGTAGGAGAAGTGGTAAACACTGTTGCAGCAGCAAAGGTCATTCAAAATGATCTAGACAAGATTCAGAACTGGGCAGACACATGGCAAATGACATTTAATAGAGAAAAGTGTAAGGTACTGCATGCAGGAAATAAAAATGTACATTATAAATATCATATGGGAGATATTGAAATTGGAGAAGGAATCTATGAAAAAGACCTAGGAGTTTTTGTTGACTCAGAAATGTCTTCATCTAGACAATGTGGGGAAGCTATAAAAAAGGCTAACAAGATGCTCGGATACATTGTGAAAAGTGTTGAATTTAAATCAAGGGAAGTAATGTTAAAACGGTTCAATGCACTAGTAAGACCTCATCTTGAATATTGTGTGCACTTCTGGTCACCTCGCTATAAAAAAAATATTGCTGCTCTAGAAAGAGTGCAAAGAAGAGCAACCAGAATTATTCTGGGTTTAAAAGGCATGTCATATGCAGACAGGCTAAAGGAATTGAATCTGTTCAGTCTTGAACAAAGAAGACTACGTGGCGACCTAATTCAAGCATTCAAAATTCTAAAAGGTATTGACAGTGTCGACCGAAGGGACTTTTTCAACCTGAAAAAAGAAACAAGGACCAGGGGTCACAAATGGAGATTAGACAAAGGGGCATTCAGAACAGAAAATAGGAGGCACTTTTTTACACAGAGAATTGTGAGGGTCTGGAATCAACTCCCCAGTAATGTTGTTGAAGCTGACACCCTGGGATCCTTCAAGAAGCTGCTTGATGAGATTCTGGGATCAATAAGCTACTAACAACCAAACGAGCAAGATGGGCCGAATGGCCTCCTCTCATTTGTAAACTTTCTTACGTTCTTATGTTCTTATGTTCTGATTACAACACAACGCAAGCATTACAACACAATGCCACCCATTACAGCACAATGCCAGCCATTACAACACAATGCAGTTTATTCCTCTCATATCTATTAGTCAGTCGTCAGACTCTGAAAACCCTGTAACAAATGTAACCCTTAGAAAGCTCTGATCTTTTGTGCTTTTAATTGCTAGATTTTTATTTTTTTTTCCTAATTTGGAGTCTACATGAAAACGACAATTTTCTAAGAGGGGTAATTACAGCAGTATACAACTGTCAAGAAACACACACACACACACACACACACACACACACACACATACACACAAACACACACACACACACACACCCATCAACACACACACACACACACACACACACATCCAACCAACACACACACACACACATGCACACACACACACACACACATGCACACACACAGACACACACACACAGCAATATAACTGAACAAGCTTCTTTAGCAGACAGAGGAAGCTGGATACTGATAAGCTCACCTACCTCAATACAGTTCAATACAATCTCTAAGCCATGAAAAAAGTTTGAAAACAAGGAACTGATCTCTTTCATGCCAAGTGCTCGCCACTATTGTTAATGAAACACAACTGCTGCAGCACAGAGCCAGCAACATCCTCAGCTCCAACATCCCCTTTTAAAAACCACCTGAAACTGACAAACCAGCCTCTTTCAAGCCATCAATCCCTCACCAGGGAGGCATGCTGCTGGATTCGTGTTCAAAGTATCAGATCACAGTACTTACACATCACAAGGGAGAGTTTCCCAGCCTGCATTTTGCCTGGACTAAACGAAACTGCAACACAACTGCTCTTTATAAAAAACCTCAGTTTCCTTAAACTTTGGCAGCGCTTCTCAGTTCCTCCCAGTAATGTTTTTAATCTCCAAGTGCTAACTGGTCACCAGCTACTGTTACAAAAATATACTGGCGATTTCACAAGATACTGCAGACGAGCTCAGAGTGTGAGTTTGTACTTTTACACTAAAACCTTCCCTTGTAATCAGTAAGTGCAGCACAGACAAAATGACATTCATCTAATATCTGTACTTCAAACTGTTAGAAATAACTAAGCTGCACACATTTCGAGTAGATTGATTTGCTTCCCCTCTCTTTGTCTTTATCAGCTGTAACATCAGGTATGAGAAATCATTGATAATCAGAAGAACGGAGCATTGACTTCTGCAGCCAATATCTGCTTGGATCAATAAAAAAACAAATCTGGGGAGCAATTTTAAATTCTACTTTCACATAAATAGTCAAGGAATGATGATAAATACATACATGCCAGTGCTGACTTTGAAACAAGAGGCACGAACAAACCAGAGCAAATTAATCAATGAAATGGTGAAGGCCCTGTTCATAAATGAAATATTAATGACAGAAAACTTGAATTGGAAATAATTTAGAAAACTAACCATTCAGCGAACGATACATTACTTCTGAACTGTTTTAGGAGCATTACCAGATTCTGTTTTTTGTGGCTTACTGGAGTCAGGCTCAGTGCAGTAATAAGGAGTACAAGCTGTAGGAAAAGATATAGATAGAAAGTGTACCTCACAGTACTGTTAACTGCAGATGCCATCGCAAAAACAGAGCACCCTTCTCCTTTTCTGCGGTCAGTCCACTCTGCATTCATTTCTGAGAAAGACTGTGGTGACGGAGAGGAAGTGAAGGCAGGCAGGGTTGAAATTGAGCCTGAGTATTGGAATGCAGCCCTGCACTCCCTGTTAAACTGCCAAGAGGGGATTCTGAAAAGGGGAGATTGCCAATCAATCATCTTTAGAAGCATCTTAGTGGAGCAATCTGAGTCCTCTTTATAAAGGGTCCTGCAGTATACTGGAACAGCACAGTATGAAAAAAAAACTCAAAGAAAAATACAATCATAGTCAAACCATACTCAGTGCACACAAGTGGGCATGGTCTATTCTACATAAGCTTGGTAAAACATTGTGAGTTCACATTGTAAAGAGGTGAAGCCATCAGTCAAGAATGAATTGTATGAAAGACATGATTAAAAAAAGGAATGAAAAACACAATTGAAGGGTTTATAACAAACAACCCCCCCACAGATCTGAAAACCATTGCATACAGTTGTGAATGTGCTGTTAAACTGTGCATATACCTTCTTCATAATTGCTTATTGTGGTTACATGCATACAATTGCTAGGCACATGGCAGGATTAACAGGAATCTGTTGTATGTGCATTTAATAATTCACATGCATATGTAATTATCAGGGTTTGCAATTAATTGGAATGCACTGTACTTGTGCAATTCTTAAACCTCTAAATGAACCAAATATATTGGCACACCTAGGCTGCATTGCAAAATCATTGGCAGTAGTGCACAGGCAACCCCAGGCGATGCAGAGCAGCAGGCAGTTATGTTGCAAATACTAAAAACAAACTGGTAAAGAAAGAAAGAAAGGTCCCTATGCGTGGCCCATGGAGCAGCCAGACCAAGTGTTCCAGCTGGATGAATCTGTGTCCCAATCGTTATGGGCTGGAAATGGCCTGGACCCATTCGTGGAGGCATGGGAGAGTCAAGCGGGATGGTGCTTACTGTGCAAGAAGTATGGGAATGGCATGGCCAGCTGATCACTCCTAAAGGAGGGAAAAGCCCTATTGTCTCCAGAGCGAGAAGGATAAGCCCCATTGTCTCCAGAGTGAGAAGGATAAGCCCCATTGTCTCCAGAGTGAGAGGAATAAGCCGTGCTGTCTGCAGAGTGAGAGGGATAAGCCCTGCTGTCTGCAGAGTGAGAGGGATAAGGCCTGCTGTCTCCAGAGTGAGAGGTAGAAGTCCTGTTGTTTCCAGCGCGAAAGAGAGAAGCCCTGTTGTCTCCAGCACAAGAGGAAGACGCCCCATACCAGTTCTCCAGCAACCGACGGAGAGCCGCACCAGTTCCCCGCGACCGAGGGAGAGCTGCACCAGTTCCCCGCGACCGACGAAGAGCTGCACCAGTTCCCCACGACCTAGAGAGAGACGCACCATTTCCTCACGACCGAGGGAGAGACGCACCAGTTCCCCGTGACCGAGGGAGAGCTGCACCAGTTCCCCGTGACCGATGGAGAGCCGCACCAGTTCCTCGCGACCGAGGGAGAGACGCACCAGTTCCCCGTGACCGAGGGAGAGCCGCACCAGTTCCTCGGACCGAGGGAGAGCTGCACTAGTTCCCCGTGACCGACAGAGAGCCTCACCAGTTCCCCGCGATCGAGGGAGAGCTGCACCAGTTCGCCGCGATCGAGGGAGAGCTGCACCAGTTCCCCGTGACCGACGGAGAGCCGCATCAGTCCCCGATGATGAAGGGAGACTATCTGTTGCTCTCGCCTCCTGATTCCCTCATCAAGGGGAGAAGTGGAGCTCCCCCTGCCACCTGCTTGGCCGGGGACTCCCCTCCAGCTGTCATCTCCCGAGGGACTGTTCCTGCCCTGCCCTGCATTGTGTGGGGATGCCAGTTCACCATCGCCGGGGATGCCTGCCTTGCACTGCCCAAGGATGCCACCCTTGCACTACCAAAGGATGCCTGCCTTGCACCGCACAAGGATGCCTGGGGTTGCCTGCTGCTCTGTATCGCCTGGGGATACCTGCTGCTACACATCGCCCCCCAAAAAAAAGCCCAAAATACTGTTGCAATGGTTAGTTCCCAGAAGGGGAGAGGACCCTTTTCTATGATGACAAAATGTATTTCATTTCATTGCCATCCTGTTTGTACAATTTAGTTTGGGTTTCGTCATTCTTAGTTGCTGCCCGGATGACATTCAGTTTGTTTTCTGCAACAGGTAAGTTCAGCAGCATGTTAACCTGTGCTTCGGTTTCTTTGTCCTCTTCGTGTAGGGTTGCACGTGACAAAGTGTCTGCTCCATACATGTCTTAACCTGGTTTGTATTTAACTTTCACCTGGTATCTTTGCAGTCTCAAATCACCTTTGGATTCTCGTGGTTGTGACGGGGTTCCCACCTCTTGTGTGTATGTTATTTATGTATGTATTTATTTGTATTATTGTTGTTGTCATATATCTAGTTAGCGCCGTTTTGTTTGGACTGGCAGAGAAGGGGTTAAATCCCTCTCTCAAGATACATGTGCGAATGTGGATGGAGCTTCAATTATGCAATTGTTAATTATTGATTAATTTGGTTCCAGCCACAAAGCGAGGGGAAATCCTTGGTCGGACAAAGAGAGTTGTGAGGAGAATAATGTGAATGCTACCAGCCAGCGAGCAAGGGACTCTTGCCTATAAAAGTTTCTCTTTATTTAACTCTCTCTCTCTTTTGTTTGGCCAACTTGCCCTTTTCTTTGCGTTTCTTTTTTTGTGTAAAGTCTTTTGTTTAAATATTTACTTTTGTTTATCAAACCCTGTAACAAAGTGTCAACCCCTTTGTATTTATATCCGTATGTTTTCTATTATTATTATTATTATTATTATTATTATTATTATTGTTGTTGTTGTTGTTGTTGTTATATTGTATTGTATTTTTATGCAGGCGGACAAAGCCGTCCGTTGTCTTTATTGTTTGAGACCGGTGAAAAAGTTGGTCTTATAGTGTGGGGTGGGGATCTGGTTAAAACCCCTTCCTAGTGCCCTGGTGGGAATGTGGTTGGAGCCTTAAGGTAATTATTGTATCACATTAGGTAATTAAGACTCCAGCTACAGACTATAAAAGACGCGCTCCAGGCTTATTAGGAGAAGAGGGTCACAGGCGAGGCGTGAGTCTAAGTTTGTGAATCAGAAATAACAACTGCTAGACGTGCTGGTGTGTTAACCAGTACGACACTTGTTAGTGTTAGTGTTTGTTTGGTTAACGTGCCCTTTTTATTTGTGTCTTTTAAGTCATTAGTTTTCTTATTATTTAATAAACACGCTGAGCGCCGTTTGAGCTTCAGTTTTGCCCTGCCCTTCGCTGTTTTCGTGTTGCTTCTTCCTGGTCCGTGATGTCACCACGTGTGGCAGGCTGGCGAGTGGATAGAGGCCCAGAGACAGACTGCAGTTCAAAAAAATATACTTTTATTATAAATAGATACAAAAATAAAAAGGCACAAGAGCCAAAACAAAGGGATTGAAACACAAAAAGCAAAATGTACAAAATAAAGGTTTCCAGGCTGGGCAATGCCTTCACTGAATTTAGAAAATTGAAAAATCACAACCAACAAACACCAACCTACTTCCTCAGCTCCCTCTTCCCAAATGAGAAGCAGAGGCCTCCTTTTATGTCAGGTGGCTGGGCGCTGATTGATCGTTAATTAACCTAATCAACTAATCAACCCCAGCCACCTGAACATAATAAACCCAGGCAGGTAGGGGAAATTAACCCCATCCCTGCCAATTTAAAAATGGGTCACAAATGGAGATTAGACAAAGGGGCATTCAAAATAGGAGGCACTTTTTTACATAGAGAATTGTGAGCGTCTGGAATCAACTCCCCAGTAATGTTGTTGAAGCTGACACCTTGGGATCCTTCAAGAAGCTGCTTGATGAGATTCTGGGATCAATAAGCTACTAACACCCAAACGAGCAAGATGGGCAGAATGGCCTCCTCTCGTTTGTAAACTTTCTTATGTTCTTCTTATGTTCTCTCTGGCTCTGGGAGCGGTGGCCAATTTAAAAAGGGCAGAGCTTTGCTCTGCCACACCACCCCACGCACCTCTCAAGCCCACCTGATCTCAGTGGTGCACTGCTTAGGGATTTTTTAATTATTGCCTCGCGATCAGACTCCACTTCTACCTCTTTGCTGTAGATATACTTGTGGAACCTTTGCTGTAGATATACTTGTGGAGTCCAAAGACAATAGCTAACATTTATTTTTCAATTTGTGCATAGCACTGTTGTGTTTCATAAGAACATAAGAAAGTTTACAAACGAGAGGAGGCCATTTGGCCCATCTTGCTCGTTTGGTTGTTAGTAGCTTATTGATCCCAAAATCTCATCAAGCAGCTTCTTGAAGGATCCCAAGGTGTCAGCTTCAACAACATTACTGGGGAGTTGATTCCAGACCCTTACAATTCTCTGTGTAAAAAAGTGTCTCCTATTTTCTGTTCTGAATGCCCCTTTTTCTAAACTCCATTTGTGACCCCTGGTCCTTGTTTCTTTTTTCAGGCTGAAAAAGTCCCTTGGGTCGACACTGTCAATACCTTTTATAATTTTGAATGCTTGAATTAGGTCGCCACATAGTCTTCTTTGTTCAAAACTGAACAGATTCAATTCTTTTAGCCTGTCTGCATATGACATGCCTTTTAAGCCCGGAATAATTCTGGTCGCTCTTCTTTGCACTCTTTCTAGAGCAGCAATATTTTTTTTATAGCGAGGTGACCAGAACTGAACACAATATTCAAGATGAGGTCTTACTAGTGCATTGTACAGTTTTAACATTACTTCCCTTGATTTAAATTCAACACTTTTCACAATGTATCCGAGCATCTTGTTAGCCTTTTTTATAGCTTCCCCACATTGTCTAGATGAAGACATTTCTGAGTCAACAAAAACTCCTAGGTCTTTTTCATAGATTCCTTCTCCAATTTCAGTATCTCCCATATGATATTTATAATGTACATTTTTATTTCCTGCGTGCAGTACCTTACACTTTTCTCTATTAAATGTCATTTGCCATGTGTCTGCCCAGTTCTGAATCTTGTCTAGATCATTTTGAATGACCTTTGCTGCTGCAACAGTGTTTGCCACTCCTCCTACTTTTGTGTCGTCTGCAAATTTAACAAGTTTGCTTACTATACCAGAATCTAAATCATTAATGTAGATTAGGAATAGCAGAGGACCTAATACTGATCCCTGTGGTACACCGCTGGTTACCACACTCCATTCTGAGGTTTTTCCTCTAATCAGTACTTTCTGTTTTCTACATGTTAACCACTCCCTAATCCATGTACATGTGTTTCCTTGAATCCCAACTGCGTTCAGTTTGAGAATTAATCTTTTGTGCAGGACTTTGTCAAAAGCTTTCTGGAAATCTAAATAAACCATGTCATATGCTTTGCAATTATCCATTATGGATGTTGCATCCTCAAAAAAATCAAGCAAGTTAGTTAGGCACGATCTCCCTTTCCTAAAACCATGCTGACTGTCTCCCAGGACCCTGTTACCATATAGGTAATTTTCCATTTTGGATCTTATTATAGTTTCCATAAGTTTGCATATAATAGAAGTCAGGCTTACTGGTCTGTAGTTACCTGGTTCAGTTTTGTTTCCCTTTTTGTGGATCGGTATTACGTTTGCAATTTTCCAGTCTGTCGGTACCACCCCTGTGTCAAGAGACTGCTGCATGATCTTGGTTAGCGGTTTGTAAATTACTTCTTTCATTTCTTTGAGTACTACTGGGAGGATCTCATCCGGCCCAGGGGATTTGTTTATTTTAAGAGCTCCTAGTCCCTTTAACACTTCTGCCTCAGTTATGCTAAAGTTATTTAAAACTGGACAGGAACTGGATGACATGTGGGGCATGTTGTCAGTATCTTCCTTTGTAAAAACTTGTGAAAAGTAATCATTTAACATATTTGCTATTTTTTTTTCTGCCTCTACGATTTTGCCATTTGTATCTCTTAAACATTTAATCTCCTCTTTGAATGTTCTCTTGCTGTTGTAATATTGGAAAAACATTTTGGAATTGGTTTTAGCTCCCTTAGCAATGTTCATTTCTATTTCTCTCTTGGCCTTTCTAACTTCCTTTTTGACTTGCATTTGCAGTTCTGTGTACTCTTTCTGTGTACTTTCTTTTTGGTCCTTTTTTAATGCTCTGTAAAGTGCCTTTTTTCGCTGAATATTTTTTTTAATTGATCTATTAAACCATTTTGGCAATTTAGTTTTACATTTAGATTTGTCTACTTTAGGGATATAATTGTTTTGTGCCTCTAGTGCTACATTTTTGAAGAACAACCATCCTTCTTCTGTGGGTGTTTTCTCTATTTTACTCCAATCTACTTCTGTTAGTCTCTGTTTCATACCTTCATAGTTTGCTTTTCTAAAAAGGTAGCCGAGTGGATGCAGGTGCAGGGGTGATGCAGTGAGGTAAAGAAACAGACAGAGAGGTTTAATCCAGTTGGAAAAGAAGTGCTTTATTGTTTTGTATCCAGGTCTGGCGACCGAAACAATAATAACAAATAATACTGGGTTTTGCAGACCCAGACAGTATCAGTAACCCAAACAGTGTATCTGCCCACAATTACACACACACGGTCACCAGTCCTGGGCGAGGGCAGTGGTGCTCGTGGTGGGTGATACAGGTTCAAGCTGTGACAGTAGTGCAGTGCTATTCCGGCTTTAGTGCTGGCCCTTGGCAACAGCTCCGGAAAATCCATAGCCGTCTAGTGCAGTGCTACAAACAAGACAATTACACACACAGACAAAAACAAAAAACACTCACGATACAGCTTTCTCATACAAGGGGTCTCTCGGTATCCTTCTCAGTTTAATGACAAATAAACCAAAGTGAAGGAACAGATTGCGATTCTCCGGCCCCTTTTATCCTATCGCACATGCCCCCTTGGTAAACAAGTGCAACTGTCTCTACAATCTGCAGCTGCTACATCGTTGCTACCCTGGGAAAGAACTGTCAGACCAGCCCGTCCAAAGAACTCTGTTCTCGCTACTTAGCGTCCTCACAGGTCGGGAGGGAGATTTACAACCAAGAATCATTGTATTTCTGTCACACTCGCCACACAAGCACATTGTCTATGTAGGCTTCCACTCCTTCTATTCTTTCCAACAGCTGTGTCACCATTCTGTGAAAGAACCTCTGAATTGCAGCCAAAGGGTAAACGCATCCATACAGGTGTAGTCAGGAGCCTTTGTCATCTATCTTGAGTTGCCAGAAACCTGAGCTTGCATCCAGTAGTGTTTGGCGTCAGTCAGTTTGCATGTGATCTTCTCTACTGCGGGCAACTGACAATGCTCTCTCTGAACATCCACATTCAAATCCCTTGGATCAAGGTAGATTCTTAGATTTCCATCCGTTTTCCAAAATCTCTATTGGATTAACCTTCAGTTTTCTTGATCACTTGACGTTTCTCCATTCTTTCTAGTTCTGCCCTTGTCCACCTCTCAGCATGACTGGATCGTTTCTGGGTGGGTGTATTTTGAGTGGAATGGTTTAATCTATTTTGAAAGAATGTTCCCTTTCCAGGCAGCCAATATCCAGAAACACATTCTCATACTCATTCAGAACATCAATGTGGTTACAGCCATTAGTCTCTGAATGAGGTTCAAATTCTCACATACTCTTATTCCTAGAATGGTTTTTGAGTCCGTTTTTCACTAATAGGAATTGAAGTGCTTGGCATTGTTCCTTGTAGTTCACTTTGAGTGTGCACTTGCCTTTAACTTTTATTTGTTCTCCTGTGTAGGTGAATAGCATTACTTTTCTTTACTCTCGTTTCTCGCCTCTTTTTTTATACATGCCGGTTGGGGTTACATTAGCTTGTGCATGTTTGTCAAGCTTAAAGTTCACTGCTGCGTCACAAACTTCCATGCATCTTCTTCAGCATTTGGTGGTGTTACAGTGCTATGAGAAGTTATTTTTGTGAACCTGTTTAAGATTCCCATCCTACTTTCTGATCATCTATAAAATAAAAAAAAACACATTTTTGAAATCAGCTTTCCTTTTCTTCTTACCAATATAACGATTCAACTTTGTTCAATAAAAAAAAAAGAATGAATCCACCAAACAGTGTCATACGGTCCTCCACTTAGATGTGTGGTATTGCTGGAACACTTTGGAATGAGAATGCTGTATTGGCTGAATGCTGACCAAGGCTTGAAAGGTTTCCATTTCCTCACCTCTTATTTGCAATAGCATTGTTATCAGTGGTTCCCCTTGTCCCGGTACTCAATACCGGCATCAAAATAAGTCCCAGTACTGAGTACCGGCAGAATTTCCCCCCTGGATAAGACTATATGATAAAAGGTTCAGAGGACTTTCTAAATTCTTACCATGCAGTAAACTTTTCAACCGGCTGGGGTCCACTGAGTACTGCCATGTTTGGTATCAAAATGTTCATGAGTCTCTTCTTTGCAGGGGGTGCAGGGCAGCATTGCAGTATTCAGTCTGTCTGTTTCACTCTCTGCTCAGAGACACTGCAAAGAAGAACAGAGCGTGCTGAATTCAGCCTTAGGAGCTGGGGAGGAGCGAGCTCGTGCCGCTGAGCACTGGGGACGAGCGAGCTCGTGTCGCTGAGCGCAGGGGAGGAGCGAGCTTGTGTCGCTGAGCGCTGGGGAGGAGCGAGCTCGTGTCGCTGAGCGCAGGGGAGGAGCGAGCTCGTTTTGCTGAGCGCTGGGGAGGAGTGAGCTTGTGTCACTGAGCACTGGAGAGGAGAGAGCTCGTGCCACTGAGCACTGGGGAAGAGCGAGCTCGTGTCGCTGAGCCCTGGGGAGGAGCAAGCTCATGCCGCTGAGCGCTGGGGAGGAGAGAGCTTGTGCCGCTGAGCGCTGGGGAGGAGCGAGCTCGTGTCGCTGAGCGCTGGGGAGGAGCGAGCTCGTGCTGTTGAGCGCTGGGGAGGAGAGAGCTTGTGTCGCTGAGCGCTGGAGAGGAGAGAGCTTGTGCCGCTGAGCGCTGGGGAGGAGAGAGCTCGTGTCGCTGAGCGCTGGGGAGGAGCAAGCTTGTGTCGCTGAGCGCTGGGGAGGAGCAAGCTTGTGCGGCTGAGTGCTGGGAAGGAGCAAAATCGTGTCGCTGAGCACTGGAGAGGAGCAAACTCGTGCTATTGAGCACTGGGGAGGAGAGAGCTTGTGCTGAGCACTGGGGAGGAGAGAGCTTGTGCCACTGAGCGCTGAGGAGGAGCAAACTTGTGTCGCTGAGCGCTGGGGAGGAGCAAACTCGTGTCACTGAGCGCTGGGGAGGAGCCAGCTCGTGCCTCTGAGCGCTGGGGAGGAGCGAGCTCATGTCGCTGAGCCATGCAGAGTAGTGAGCTCGTGCCGCTGAGCGCTATTTTACAGTGCTTTAGATTATAATTACACAATGTATAGGCCCTACATGTGTACATTCGAGTTGGGATTGTTTTCTGTTTAAGCAATGTGATCATCAGAAATACTGTAATGGCAAATGAGTAACATACAGAATGTGTACATTGCAGAAAGCGTTTATTTCTTTAGGTTTTATTAATAAGCACCAATATTCTATGTGAGTGGTGTTAGGTTGTATTCATTCAAATGTTGCAAGTCAAATTGCATCAGAAAAATAAACGTGAAAGCTGAATGCTTCAATTTATCCAGTAGGTGGCACCAAACCACAGTTTTTTCATTGTGAAGGTTAGACTGCACCCTGTTGGCCTGCATTGATATAAATCATGTTTGTGTTGCTTATATTTACACACACACACACACACACACACACACACACACACACACACACTCTCTCTAAATCTTAGTTTACTCTGATGCATAATAAAGCGAATGTACACAAACGTTTGTGTTTAGTTTAAGTCTTAAAATAATCGTAATGTTTAACCCATTTTGCTCTTTAAATGACACCTTCAATGTGCTTCTACACCACTGATGGGAAAATGTCAAATAAATTGATGGCTGACGATACCAAAACTTTGTACTGCTGTGAAACCAAGATGTTTTCCTCCTAACTTATCTTCCTCTTTCTTTAATTTTTGTAACCCATCTACTCACCCAGTTCATTGCTCTCTGTGTCTAATCTCCAATCCACGCTAATGACTAGAGTTAAACCCTAGTGGTCAGGTGTAAGCCCTTTATATTATTATAATTATTATAATTTATTTTTATTTATTTATTTATTTTAATTAATTTCTCAGCAGATGCCCTTATCCAGGGCAACTTACAATTGTCACAAAATTTCAGAGTACAAACATTACAAAATATCTCATTACAAAATCTCACCTTACAGAGCATCACATTACACAATATGCAGTGGTGGATTAATTTTAATTTCCCCAGCAAAAGTAAACGTAAATAGCATGTCAATACAGGGTTTACTGTAGATACAGATCTCTAGATAGATCTGTATTATAGATACAAAGTGTACCTCACAGTGCTGTTCACTGCAGATGAGTGTGTGTGAATACAAGGTTTACTGTAGATTGATCTCACACGCCTCACAGTGCCAGGGTCCTGGGTTCGAATCTGGCCTAGGGGGTCTGTCTGAATGGAGTTTACATGTTCTCCTCGTGTTCGTGTGGGTTTTCTCTGGGTACTCCGGTTTCCTCCCACAGTCCAAAGATATGCTGTTCAGGGTGATTGGTCACTCTAAATTGCCCTCTGTGTGTGTGGTGCCCTGTGATAGACTGGCATCCCGTTCAGGGCATAGTCCTGACTTGCTCCCTGTGTCTGCCAGGTTAGGCTCCAGCTCACCGCGACCCTGTGAAGGATTAAGCGGTCAATGATAATGGATGGATGGATTATTTAATGATTTCTTTATAGCGCATCTCCACTGATCCAAGTGCAATGTGAACATCCTGAAATGAAAGGATCTGTCTTTGATAGTGTTTGTTATAGTGTGTAATGGTGAAAGCTTTAGCTGAAATGTTTGTCTAGTTGAAGAGCCCTGTTTATAAAGCTTTAACTTGAGCTTTTATCTCATGATCTGAAGTTCTGTATGTGAGAAACGTTTCTACAGTACTGTTGAAGAATCCCACCAACTATTGACTTCATCATCGAAAGTTAAAGCTTTCTGAATCCTCGAAGTTGCAGCATCTCTTGTCCAGGGATTGAAGACCTTAACGTGACATCTCCTCTAAATAATAATCAAAAGTGTCAGTTTAATGCACTGCTATCACTTCCTGTGCACGCTGCGGTGTGTTCATCCTGCAGCACTTCCTCTCACTCAACCACAGCCCATGAAGCCCTCACTGGACTGAATGCTATGCAGCAGCTCAGGGGTCTCTGCTGCTCTTCACTGGACTGAATGATGTGCAGCAGCTCAGGGGTCTCTGCTGCTCTTCACTGGACTGAATGCTATGCAGCAGCTCAGGGGCCTCTGCTGCTCTTCACTGGACTGAATGCTGTGCAGCAGCTCAGGGGCCTCTGCTGCTCTTCACTGGACTGAATGTTGTGCAGCAGCTCAGGGGCCTCTGCTGCTCTTCACTGGACTGAATGATGTGCAGCAGCTCAGGGGCCTCTGCTGCTCTTCACTGGACTGAATGCTGCGCAGCAGCTCAGGGGCCTCTGCTGCTCTTCACTGGACTGAATGCTGCGCAGCAGCTCAGTGGCCTCTGCTGCTCTTCACTGGACTGAATGCTGTGCAGCAGCTCAGGGGCCTCTGCTGCTCTTCACTGGACTGAATGCTGCGCAGCAGCTGAATGATGCGCAGCAGCTCAGGGGCCTCTGCTGCTCTTCACTGGACTGAATGATGTGCAGCAGCTCAGTGGCCTCTGCTGCTCTTCACTGGACTGAATGCTGCGCAGCAGCTCAGGGGCCTCTGCTGCTCTTCACTGGACTGAATGCTGTGCAGCAGCTCAGGGGCCTCTGCTGCTCTTCACTGGACTGAATGCTGCGCAGCAGCTCAGGGGCCTCTGCTGCTCTTCACTGGACTGAATGATGCGCAGCAGCTCAGGGGCCTCTGCTGCTCTTCACTGGACTGAATGCTGCGCAGCAGCTCAGGGGCCTCTGCTGCTCTTCACTGGACTGAATGCTGTGCAGCAGCTCAGGGGCCTCTGCTGCTCTTCACTGGACTGAATGATGCGCAGCAGCTCAGGGGCCTCTGCTGCTCTTCACTGGACTGAATGCTGCGCAGCAGCTCAGTGGCCTCTGCTGCTCTTCACTGGACTGAATGCTGCGCAGCAGCTCAGGGGCCTCTGCTGCTCTTCACTGGACTGAATGCTGCGCAGCAGCTCAGTGGCCTCTGCTGCTCTTCACTGGACTGAATGATGTGCAGCAGCTCAGGGGCCTCTGCTGCTCTTCACTGGACTGAATGCTGCGCAGCAGCTCAGGGGCCTCTGCTGCTCTTCACTGGACTGAATGCTGTGCAGCAGCTCAGGGGCCTCTGCTGCTCTTCACTGGACTGAATGCTGTGCAGCAGCTCAGGGGCCTCTGCTGCTCTTCACTGGACTGAATGCTGTGCAGCAGCTCAGGGGCCTCTGCTGCTCTTCACTGGACTGAATGCTGCGCAGCAGCTCAGGGGCCTCTGCTGCTCTTCACTGGACTGAATGCTGTGCAGCAGCTCAGGGGCCTCTGCTGCTCTTCACTGGACTGAATGATGTGCAGCAGCTCAGGGGCCTCTGCTGCTCTTCACTGGACTGAATGATGTGCAGCAGCTCAGGGGCCTCTGCTGCTCTTCACTGGACTGAATGCTGCGCAGCAGCTCAGGGGTCTCTGCTGCTCTTCACTGGATTGAATGCTGCACAGCAGCTCAGTGGCCTCTGCTGCTCTTCACTGGACTGAATGCTGCGCAGCAGCTCAGGGGTCTCTGCTGCTCTTCACTGGACTGAATGATGTGCAGCAGCTCAGGGGCCTCTGCTGCTCTTCACTGGACTGAATGCTGCGCAGCAGCTCAGGGGCCTCTGCTGCTCTTCACTGGACTGAATGCTGCGCAGCAGCTCAGGGGTCTCTGCTGCTCTTCACTGGACTGAATGATGTGCAGCAGCTCAGGGGTCTCTGCTGCTCTTCACTGGACTGAATGCTGCGCAGCAGCTCAGGGGCCTCTACTGCGGACAGGAAGGGGCTCGCTCTCATGCTCTCATTTTAAAATGACAGCAGCATCCTAACTGCTAGGAAACATATTGTCTACCCACCCCCCTCTCTGTCCTGTTTTTTAAATTAATTGATTATCAGATGTAATTGTTTAACCATGCATTGCATTGATCAATGAGGTTGATCTAATTATTTTTGTGAACTGGTACAGCCTTACTAATAAACTGCTTAGTCTGGAGAGGAAATAAAAATACATAGACAGATTTATATTGACTTTGTAGAAATCTATAAAAAAACATGTTATCTATAGAATTCTACAGGCTAGAAATATGTAGAAAAAATCTATTATGTTTTATATTGCCACTAAATAATTGTATTGATAATTATATTCTGATACATTGTAGATGGAATCTACAGTAGGAGTAGGAGTTTTTGTTGACTCAGAAATGTCTTCATCTAGACAATGTGGGGAAGCTATAAAAAAGGCTAACAAGATGCTTGGATACATTGTGAAAAGTGTTGAATTTAAATCAAGGGAAGTAATGTTAAACTGTACAATGCACTAGTAAGACCTCATCTTGAATATTGTGTTCAGTTCTGGTCACCTTGCTATAAAAAGAGCGACCAGAATTATTCCAGGCTTAAAAGGCATGTCATATGCAGACAGGCTAAAAGAAGTGAATCTGTTCAGTCTTGAACAAAGAAGACTACGTGGCGACCTAATTCAAGCATTCAAAATTCTAAAAGGTATTGACAGTGTCGACCCAAGGGACTTTTTCAGCCTGAAAAAAGAAACAAGGACCAGGGGTCACAAATGGAGATTAGACAAAGGGGCATTCAGAACAGAAAATAGGAGGCACTTTTTTACACAGAGAATTGTAAGGGTCTGGAATCAACTCCCCAGTAATGTTATTGAAGCTGACACCCTGGGATCCTTCAAGAAGCTGCTTGATGAGATTCTGGGATCAATAAGTTACTAACAACCAAACGAGCAAGATGGGCCGAATGGCCTCCTCTCGTTTGTAAACTTTCTTATGTTCTTATGTTCTAGAGCTCTGCATATAACTAGCCTACAGTACATAGACAGCTTTACATACATTCATATACAAAGCTTACAAGCCAGTTTGAGCTTGGCGGTGTGAGTAATATTGACAAGAAGACTCAATATAAGAGGATTACAGATATTCCTATAGGCTTCTACTGAAAAATATACAAATAGTATAGATTTATACAGAAACATTTTAACATCCCCATAGTTTTATACTCTATAGGGACTGTCTAAATGTGTGTCTGTGTTTGTGTATACCCTCACACTCTTTGTGTAGAGAAGTGCTTCAATCCACTCAACATGACAAGCAAACCCATTCCATCCCCTCAGCACTATTTCTCTCTTTGTGTAGAGAAGTGTTTCAATCCACTCAACATGACACGCAGACGACAGTTAGGGTGAGTTTGTACTGTCATTTGGGTAAGGTAGCGGGAGTCGTGAGAGAGGAGACAACACTATTCTCACGAAGTTAGGTGAGGTTGTACCTGTTCGTAACCCATTCCATCCCCTCAGCACTCTCTCTCTGTGTAGAGAAGTGCTTCAATCCACTCAACATGACAAGCAAACCCATTCCATCCCCTCAGCACTCTCTCTCTGTGTGTAGAGAAGTGCTTCAATCCACTCAACATGACAAGCAAACCCATTCCATCCCCTCAGCACTCTCTCCACTCAACATGACAAGCAAACCCATTCCATCCCCTCAGTGTAGAGAAGTGTTTCAATCCACTCAACATGACAAGCAAACCCATTCCATCCCCTCAGCACTCTTTCTCTCTTTGTGTAGAGAAGTGTTTCAATCCACTCAACATGACAAGCAAACCCATTCCATCCCCTCAGCACTCTCTCTCTGTGTAGAGAAGTGCTTCAATCCACTCAACATGACAAGCAAACCCATTCCATCCCCTCAGCACTCTCTCTCTTTGTGTAGAGAAGTGTTTCAATCCACTCAACATGACAAGCAAACCCATTCCATCCCCTCAGCACTCTCTCTCTGTGTGTAGAGAAGTGCTTCAATCCACTCAACATGACAAGCAAACCCATTCCATCCCCTCAGCACTCTCTCTCTGTGTAGAGAAGTGCTTCAATCCACTCAACATGACAAGCAAACCCATTCCATCCCCTCAGCACTCTCTGTGTAGAGAAGTGCTTCAATCCACTCAACATGACAAGCAAACCCATTCCATCCCCTCAGCAATCTCTCTCTGTGTAGAGAAGTGCTTCAATCCTCTCAACATGACAAGCAAACCCATTCCATCCCCTCAGCACTCTCTCTCTGTGTAGAGAAGTGCTTCAATCCACTCAACATGACAAGCAAACCCATTCCATCCCCTCAGCACTTTCTCTCTGTGAAGAGAAGTGCTTCAATCCTCTCATTTCACCAGACCAGGTCTGAGTAGAGTGCTTTTCTTTTCCTGCAGCCAGCTGGTTAATAGAAGTTAGTCGAGATAGGTTTGTGGTCATTTGCTGAAGAAGCAGAGTGGGAGGAACCTGTATGTTCAAAGGCATAAAGATTCTTCAGCTCAGCTCACCTCTGAAAGTGTCTCCAGACAGAATGCGGGCTTGTGAACTTTTACTGATGTGTAAGTATTATTGCTCTGTGGTTTATTACCATCTGGTTTGGGGACAGTTATAGTAAAATTTTTCAGGTTTGAAGACTTGATCGTAAGTCAAAATATTTATCTTGAGGTGGTGTCTTGTGGTACTTTCCTGGTTACAGCAGAGTATGCAAGCTATGTAAGTGAAAAGGAGTTTTGTAAAACATACTACATGCATGGTAAAGCAGGGAAGTGAGGACCAAAATGCTCCTGGTAGTTTCATGTTAAAAGTGTGGTAAAGTGAAGAACAAGCTAGTCAATATATGGTAGATTCAATGGAAATATAGTACATAAATGGTATAACATGGTAGAAGTATGGCCAAACATGGAAGCGTGATAAAGATTTATTTTTAAATGTAGGTACAAGGATTGTAAGTTTACTAAATTTTCACCTACAGTCAATTGAACCAGAAAACTTTTTAATAGCGGTACAGAAAGTCCTCTCACAATAATGCGTGCTGATGCTGCTGCGGCTCTTTGAACTGCTCTGGACTGTAGCTAGCTCGCCGATGCTTCCTGTTGAAAAGTGGTAAGCATTTCTTTCTTTCTTTCTTTCTTTCTTTCTTTCTTTCTTTCTTTCTTTCTTTCTTTCTTTCGTTCAACTTTTTAATTGAATTTTCGTTAAGGTATAACAATAATGATTTTCATTACATGAGAGTAGATGTTAAAACTTCAAGCAGATTTGAGCTCTCACCAAGATAAGCACCAACTAAGATGTAGGTTTACAGTAAACTAATGTGATCCATCTGCATCTCCATCCATTTGCGTTGTTTTCCATCTGATGATGTAGATATCCTTCTGTCTGGTGTTGATTGCTGAAGTGTAATGCTGGCTCCAGGGATCAGCTCATTTTGCCTCTCCAGCGCATCAGCACACACAACGGCTGCGATGCTGGCTCCGGGGATCAACCCAGTGCAGTCTCCCCAGCGCATCAGCATGACAACCATCTGGATTGAGCTAAGTAGGGTACATCTCTGGAGCCTTCAAGTGGGCACCTTCCATCCTCGGTGTTTCGTCGACTAGCCCACAACACCTTAAGAGGGCTCGACAGTGATTCTGGCGTCCCAGCATCACCCCCCTCCACCCCCCACTCAGCTCAGCCCAGCTTACTTATCCATACTTCAGCATTGCTTTCTTTCTACAATCAGTAGCAGATTAAAAAAACAAGCTTTTCTAAAGAATATAAAAAGGGAGAAAGAAAACGAAGGAAGAGAGAGTCACACTTTTCAATGACGTGAGATTGTAAGATGATGGGATTGTAGTCAGCCTGAGCTGGTTGTCATATAGCAGAAAAGGTTACCATGCCTTGAAGAGTTTATCTGGATCCCCTCAGAGTGTATTCGATTTTTTTCCAGTTTCAGAAAACATAGAAGATCCTGGTAGCACTTTATATTAAGGTGCTGCTATTAATGTTTTATAAATATATACAAGATTCTTAATAACTATGTTATAGAGTGTTAATAAAGCATTCTAGATGGTTTATAACCATGCAATAGCCACAGACAGAATAAGGTTTTTTTTTTAAAGGGGGCAGTTTTCAGTCACCTATTGTAAAGTTTAAATGTAATTCTGTTTGTGGCTATTGCATGGTTATAAACCATCTAGAATGCTTTATTAACACTCTATAACATAGTTATTAATGCATCTATATATATATATATATATATATATATATATATATATATATATATATATATATATATATATATATATAAAACATTAATAAGCAGTACCTTAATATAAAATGTTACCAAGATCCCTAACCTAACGTACATGAGCGCTTGTGTCCAGATAATCAAAATCAGGCAAAGACCAGGGTGTCAGATTGTAACTTTGTTAAGAAAGCGTCACTGGGCACAATGCCAAAGAGAGCTGTAAATGGGGAAGGTTCAATGGGTACTTTAAGAACTGCCCAGAATGAAGCCAGCCTGGAACAGGTCCAGTACATATGGATGTGAGGCAGGGTCTTGTTTGCACCTGTTACAGGTGGGGTCCAAATTTGGGTAAATTTTAGACGATGTACAATTTTGTATTAGCCCGTGTCTGGCACACATTGATGAGGAGTGTATTCTACTGAGAGTGGATTGCCATTCTTCATCTGGAAACTCGAGGCCTATATCCTGCTCCCATGTAGTTTTTATTGATGACAGGGGCGGTCAATGCAAAGACAGAATACTGCTGTGCATTTTTTGATATGATGCCTCCACAACCGTCATTGAAAGAAGCAAAGGATCAATATGGGATATGGAAGGGAGCTGGGGAAAAGTGGCAGTCTTATTCTATGCAAAGTCACAAATTTGAAGGTAACAAAGTAAATTATTTTGTGGTCAAATGTTTGAGACAGTTTTTCAATTGAAGCAAAGGCACCTTCAATATATAGGTCTCTGAGACAACGAACCCCATTTCGACACCAGACATTAAAGTTTTGATCTTCAAGAGAAACAATTATTTATTTGTATAGCACCTTTCATACTGCTGTATCTCAAAGTGCTTTACAAGTCAATACAAACTAAACTAACAATAACTTAATTAACAACGAAGAAACATGAACACGAACAATGTTATAGTAAAATTAATCAAAACAGCAACAAAGAACAGCGATATTAGTCGAGAAATAACAGTAGAAGTAGAAAGAGCACATTTAAAAATAGTTTTAAAAAGTTTTTAATCTTGAGCTAAAAATATTAACTGTGACTCAGTTGAACATATGTTTGGGAGGGAGGGTTTAAAGAACATTAGTCACTTCTAGCTTGTAAAATAAAAACTTGAAATTTCTAATTGCCAGTTCCCACAAAGAGAGAGGCCCATTTCCTATGATAAAGTTTGTTTGTTTTTTGTTTTTTTGCATTTCATTGCTCAGTGATTGCAGGTCTCCTGTGTGTATGGCTTTCTGAAAGCTGAATGTAAAATCTGACTAAAATACTTTTTTGTTGCTAGTTTTGCCACATTGATTGCCAACATTTACCCTCTGCTGTGTGCATTGTATAGTATTTTATTTTACAAGTAGACACCACTTTTGTATTATATAGCAGCTGCTTTATTATACAATAAGAATAATCAGTTAGGGTTCAAATTCTTCTCTAAGGTTTATAGTATTGAAAAGTATAAGCTGAGATAATTCCTATGTGCTGAATCCCCATGTGTATAAGGGGAACTGACGATGTATTTGTGATCATAAAATATTATACTAACCATGTTTCCTGTATTGTAAGATGATTCCAAATCAATGTTTAAATCTTAATGATTGTACGCTAGAAAGAGATCAACTGTTTTCACCATGTGGTTAGAGCATGCTGTAGGAAGCTAGCTGAGGAGGTGGACAGTGCTGTGAATACCATGCTTAGCGTGGGAGGGAGGAAGCTCCGCAGTGTGGGTCCAGTCCCGTGGTCTGCTATCTTTGTAAGGTCTTGTTTTTCACAGGTTTGTGTCAGTGCTTGTCATTTCAATTGAAATGTTGCAATTGCTGAGCTTATGTTTTGCTTTTAGTCATGAGCCACTCAACACGCCTCTATTGCAAAAGAACAGAATCATTTCACCCTTATATATAGCAATTAATAAACGACTATAGCATTGTGCTGCCAGTGTAGCGGGCAGTGTTGTGTGATGCACTGCCATTATGGATTCAGACCCGTGCTGGTGAGATGTGGTTAAAAGCTCTATAACCACACATGCAGAGGAGCCTGGTGTGCATGGTTGCCAGTTCATGCCCAGCCTTCTCACTGTTAGCCTTATCTCACCCATCATTGAACTGAATTTGCAGTGGGTCTGCTTTCTCCTCTTCACTATGAGCACTGGAATCAGTGTGAATATTGAATGCATCAAAAAAGCTCTGACTGGTTCTGAACACGATTCAATGTCAGCACCAGTTGCTACCCAAGAATACTTTAATTGCAGCTACAGAGCTGGCAGTTTGCTTGTGTTTAAGATAAAGGGTAAACACGAAAGATGAAATATAAACTAACACATCTTGCTGTTCTGAATGTGTTTGGTCATTGTATAATAATCCTTATGCGCCCAAACATCTGCATAATGACACACTGCTCTGTCCAAAATTACTTACTGACTTCTGCATGTACCCTCACGTGTACACTGAACGTACCGGCACATGCCCAGAGAAGCATTATATTAGCTATATTACCTCTGTGTGGAAACACACTAGTCTGTGTGACAAACATGGTCCGTCTAATTTTCCAGCTTCGTTTTGTGTAGTAGACATCTTCCACGCTGTACATGTTTCCTTCATGTGTTGTATTTTGATGTATTATTATGATATGGTATTAGTGTGACCACTGGCAAGCAACCAGACTGTTTTAATCTCTTGCTTGTGATACTTAAGCATTCACGTCTCAGCTGGGCTGATGAAGGAATCACTCACTGCAACACTCTGTATGAAGAATTTCAGTAACTTTTGGTTGTCCAATTTTTCAAAACGGATATTTGCGCAAACAAACGCCTTTGTCAGGTCAGAATTCAATAAGTGGACTTTTGGAATACGGAAGTCACTGTTTTTTGTTTCTTTGCCAGTAGCGGAAACAAGAGAAGGCAACAAAAGAGTCAGACCACTAGATGATGCTGGCTCTTACCTATCCCTAGAGTATTAAAATAAATCCACGTTATTCCACAATTAAAACGAAAAGCTAAATTAAGTCTCCCTGTCACCTTATAAGATACGCATTGAATTCAAGTTATTTATTGTTACACTTTTCGAAGTTTCAAGCTCACCATCACACTTTTCCATTAAACATTACAAATACACCTGTGTAACAATAATAACAAACCAAAAATCGTATTCATATTAGTTTATCTCCACGTTAGTCTTTGTCACCCGGGTGGCTATTGCCAAATTGATTGAGCCAATCTGTAGGAGTGATTTTTATCGTTTTCGGCATTTTAAACAGCTTGTCCGATACTAACAACCACTGGATACTGAAGTAAACTATAGCTGGGCAGCAAGTTATTTACAGGAGTCTGATCCCCTCACAATCCAAGTCATAGTCTGAGATCGCAGGATGAGGGGCTGTTGGGTGTTCTGAGAGTGAATGAAGATGGTGTGGGAGGGAGGGCCTTTTCTTGTAAAGCCCCGATATTGCGGAATCCTCTACCATCTTCAGTCAAAAAAAAAAAGCAGAGAATCTTTCTGTTTTTAAAAGAGCATTGAAAACCCACTTTTATAAAATGGCTTTTTTACCCTAATTTTATGACTGACTATATATTCTTTTAGACTGTGTTTTGAACTGTTTTATAGGAATTATCTTTGCCTTTTAAATTTTTTATTATATTGAAAAATATTGTAAAGTACCTTGAGGTCTCTGTGATGAAAGTCACTATATAAATGTAAATAAATAAATAAACATGAATGTGAACTCAGCCTCGACTCTGTACACCAGAAGCAGTTTTATTGAATATTTACGTAAATTTAAAGCACAATTGCCTGTGTTGATTATATAGGAGAAGTGTATTGATTTGGTTCTCAAACAAACAAACAAAAAGCATTCCATGTTTTCCCCCTGTCCCAATTGTAAAACAAAAAATTCTCAGACAGCGTAGAAAGTCTGTGTTCTTCTACAGCAAAAAAAATCCCAGCTGATGAGCATGGTCTACAAACGGTAAACAGCAACATGACAGTGGTGCTTTTAAAAGGGTCTAGTCCCTGACTGTCTCTTTTGTGTTTTTCAGTGCTGACTGTAGTGAGCTGCTCCAGGCAGAGAGAAGGTAAGAAAACAGTTTACAATGTGAACACGATTTAAAACCAGCATTTACAATGCATGGGGGAAAAGAATATCACATAGCAAAAGAAAAATACATATCAAACCACATTTTAAACACACAATAAATACATAGAACTGTAAGCAAATTATCTGTATTTTAACTACTATATTGCAGGAATTACACACTATTGACAATAACCTGTAAAACACTGCATTAAAAGGCAAATAACTGGAGTATTATCTGTAATTCTTGAGCACAATTGAATGCTAGTTTTCATGTACTGTATTAGGTTGTAATCAGACACTATTGAATGTTAGTTTGTTATAATTATGTACAATAAGATTGAATGTAAGAACTCAAAAGCATTAGTCACACAAGCTGCGGTACACTTGACAAGCATCTAGTCACAGCGTGAGCCCAGACTGAGGGGAGTCAAGATCTCCGAAAACAAACATGACCCTGAGTGGTATTTTCTCCTGGTATTAATCATCCACGCATCGCCCCTTTATTGGCCTGTATCCTCATAACACGTTGCCTTCCAGCAGAAACTGCTACTTATCTCTATGGGGGTATGGCCACGCATTGAGGTGACCCTGCAGGTGGTCTTCCAAGGGCAATTGTAGCATACTTAGAATACATTATATCTTCATTTATCTTGAGTCAAGATAATGCATACTTCCCTGTTAGACAATGTCACTATAACCGAGTCTCCCCGCTTTTACATTCCAATCACAGCAGGCCTTTCTTTCTCTTTGTCCCCTCTTAGTTCTCTGCATCTATGTCGGTATCTGTATCTGTCTCTTTAACTACATTCGCGTCTGCATCGCTTCTTTCCTTCTCAGTCCTTCCCAACAAGCTCCCCTGCTCCTTTTCCCACTTCTGTTCTGGATACACGCGTTTTATAACCCCACCTATCTGGCAGTCTGCAACACCAACTGAACAGCTAATGCATCCCGTGTGCAACATTCTTCAAGCTGTATTCCCCCCAGTTACCTGGGCAGTCCATCAGCAATTTACTATCACTCCACCCCAAGTCACATTACAATCTATATCTATGATATTCACTCCCTTTTAAATAGTGGTTGTCCTCACCACTATTTTACTCCTCCACATATCTAAGCGGTCATTGTCCCCTGCCTGGCCGCTGAGACCTTCTGAGAATTGTTGGTGCTCTACAGAGTCACCGGAGACATTAGTCTAACTGGGCCCGGGGACTGCAGAGGAATAGAAACACCACCCGACTCCAGAGTACCCAGAGGGATGGAAGGACTGGTGGTGCCAGGTGATGGCAACTCAACTTCTTGCCAGACTGACTCATTAACCCACCCCAGCTCCAATTCTATCCTGCCCAGGGATCTGCTTCTGGTCTCATGACGATGTCCTGCTTGGGAGAGGGTGATGGAAATGTACATACCTGAAGATGTTTACGATGAATTTTCTGCCCTGGACCTTCAGTCTCTTCTGGATGAATCTGGTACACTGGATGGTCCGGCCATAACACCTCCACTACCACAAGCACGGTAGACACCAGCATGGTGCTAGCTACCCTTGGGCTTGTCTGCAGATAAGCCTTTCATTGCGTCTGTTGATGGTGATGTACCCACCAGTTCAGAGTCCCTGACTACTCCAACGGAATCATCCCAAAAACCAAAAACAGGTGTGATGGAAGTTTTATCTCTCAACTTCCTGTAGGGCAGAGATTCAGCAAGACAACAAGTTGAGCAATTAAGTTTAATAGTTAAAGTTTGCAAACCTGAGAACAATCTTAACACACGCAGGTGTGAGGAAACCGAGCAAAGTTCTGACTACATAGAGCCAGTAAGCATAATATATACCTTGTAACCTACAGTTATTAAGAGCCAATCACAGAAGCTCAACTTAATATTCGCGGATAGCAACAACTTGGAAGATTAAGATGAGACCAATCATACAACTTATTTAAATTGCAAGTCCCCCCCCCCAAAAAAAGAAAAGTAAGTCAGTGACATTTCCTGTGAGGTGCCACGGAAGCAACTTCCTCTGTCTAGATAAATGTCTGTACTTTTCCATTCCTTATAAGGGCCACCTGTCCTTCAAGTAGAAAGAGGAAGTATGTTCACAGACAACTACTGATAATAACACAATATTATTATATTATACCTAAATCTTATGACCCGTAATAGCATTTAAACCTGAGCATGGAAACCCTAAACAATCATAAAACATAATCGTTAAACATAACTACTTATAATAAACTTATTATGGCTTTAGTGAACATGTCTTTTTCCTCCTGGCACCATGACAATCTCTGTCTTGTCACGTAGGCTCTTTTGCAGTCTACTTCAAAGCATGACTAAATATGAACATTTCCGGTCCACCTTAGACCCCCTTAACAAGATGTGTGATGAAGACTGAAAGAGGAAGAGAAGCATCCAGACTACATAAATGTATTTCTTGATTTTAAACATTATAGAAAATACTTCAAACTACTTATTACATTGCTGTGATCCCCTTTTAAGTCACACAGGATAAGCAAACCCATGTACAGACAGCTCAGAGGTTAATATATAAATTGCATAAGATGTAATTTTCCCACCACACAGGTAATCGGTTGTGCCTGCCAAACATCACAAAGAAAAGGGTTAAACCAGTTCCACTATGCACTGTATTATTATAGGCATGGGTGATTGCTGGTAATTTATCAGCCCAACTGTGTTGATCCTCCTCCTTCAGAGCCCCTAACAGTGCCAGCAAGGTCTGGTTTATTCACTCACATGCGCCATTCCCCTGAGGATTATATGGAGTAGTGCGACTCTTCTTACACCCATAAATAGCACATAGTTGCTCAATTACAGCTGACTCAAAGTTAGCACCCCTATCCGAGTGCAATTGTTCAGGATACCCAAATGGTTGAATTAATGTCCTCTGCAATACTTTAGCTGTAGTCTGCGTGGTCTGATCCTGGGTTGGTACCGCCCACGCAAACCGGAAGAACCATCACCAGGATGTTTTGGTACATATCAGCAGGTCTTCCCAGGGTCAAATAATCCACTGAAATTTTTTCAAATAATCCACTGAAATTCTCTCAAATAAATCCACTGAAACTTTCTTGGATAGTGGCTAGTTATATCCTTTATGGGGCTTTGAGTATTTAACCTGGCTTTAGTGGGCACACACTGCTCGTAACTGTTGGTCTATTTCACTACTTCTATAATCATATTGGGCCAATAAAACCCCTGCTGCAGTACAGACAGTTTTCTCTGATTATAATGTCCAACTGCACCATGACACTGTTCCCATACCAGTTTCATTTGGCCTGGAGGAACTAGGATTTGTATACAAGTGGTCTCTGTACTTACTTCATATGTTCATCTCATAAGGACTCCATCCATTACCCTTAGTTGATCCCTGTCTTTAAGCACTGCTCAGACATTCGTGGGGAGGAAGCATGAAGCTAATCTGTGAAATGACACTTTTCATGTTAGGTCTGTGTCTGGAAAATAGCCTGTGGCAATGCAGTCACAAAGTGAAGTCACAAAGTAAAGCTTCTCATCCTGCTTCCTGATCATCTATAAAAAATAGCATTTTTGAAATCTGTTTTCCTTTTCTTCTGTCCAATATAACAATTTAACTTAGTTAAATAAAAATAAATACAAAAAAATGAATGACTCCAGGAAACACTAACCATTACCTCTTACCTCTGAACGTGATCTTCTGTTGAAATTAATTTTGCTTTTTTTTTTATTTGTCAGCTGACTGCATTTTTAATGTTAATTATACACTACAAGCTAATCAATCAACACTATTTAAACAATCGTTTTAAACTTCCCGCCTCTGACTCACATGTTATGTCATTGTACAGTATGAGGAATTCACCAATCATGAAGCCGGTATTTGTTGGACCCCGTTGCCGTAGTAACCAAATCCATGGCATTGATGCCGGACCAGGTACAGCTACTGTAGCGCTGGGCCTTGGCGATAGGCTGGTTTAATGCTGGCCCTTGGCAACAGCTCCGGCTCTGTGTTAGCTGTCTAGTAACGTACAAGACAAGACAAGACAATTACAAGACAAAACAAACAAAACACTCATGGTACTTTTTACATGTAATGGGGTCTCTCACAATCCTTCTCATTTCATGAACACAAACCAAAGCGAAGAAACAGATTCCGATTCTCCGTTCTCTTTTATGATGTCACACATGACCCCTTGGTAAACGAGTGCAACCGCCCCTCCAATCTGCGGCTGCCATGTCGTTTCCCTTCCGGGTCAATGCGTTCTTGCAACGGAGTTTCGCCCCCTTCCTAGCTGGTCGACTTCCCTTGAACCTTGGGAAAGAACTGTCAGGCCAGCCCATCCAGGGAACTCTGTTCTCGCTGCTTAGCGCCCTCACAGGTCGGGAGGGAGCTGTACAACCAATTATATTTAGTCACAAAGAGCTTGTATTGTTTCTAGTCTCATAGACTTCCGTTGGGAACATGCAGTTATTTCAAAGACAGCAGACAGATCATGTTTCTGCTGCTTCCTGTACTTTATATGTTGTGGTTGAACTCACATTAATGTAAAAAACAGGAGTGGACCCAAACATTCCCATCACAATAACAGAGGGATCTGTAATAATGTCAGTAAAGGTAATAAGAAGATGGGTTTAAAAAACGCTGGTTAGTATTCATTTGTTGTCTTCTTCAGTCAGTAATGACAGAAATGCACACTGACCGTGGTATATATTTAAAAATAAATCCTTCTCACAGAGTACTGAGTGCAGTGCTGCCTCCTGGTGGTGGCTCCGTTGTCACTGCATTGATACTGCAGTTCAGCTACAATGAATTGAAACATGAGAATATTTAATATACTTATAGAATATAATCAGCATTTCTACCATTTTTTTTATATTTGTCAGTAATTTCACCCTCCACTTAAAATGTCATATACTAGTGGCTCTGTTGATACTGCACACTAACAGTATCTCTATTTCTCTTTCTCTGTCTTTGCTGCAATAGAGATTCTAATTCTGGTGTCTTCTCTGTTTCTCCAGAGCTGCCCCAGACTACACTCACCCTGGAGCCTCCATTCCCAGAGATATTCACCAGGGAGGCAGTCACTCTGAGGTGTGGGGTTCAGGGGGGTTCTGCTGGCTGGAAATATCTCTGGTTCAAAGACAGTGAGGACACTCCAGTGCTCCAGACTGCTGGCCGCAGTATAACTGATCACAGCTACACCATCACTGCAGCTTCTGTATCTGACCAGGGCTAGTACTGGTGTCGAGGACAAAGAGGAGATGAGCCACTCTACTCACAGCTCAGTGATAAAGTGATATTAACTGTGTCTGGTGAGTTTATTAGCTGAATGCAGAGGAATGCCCTCAGTACAGTCCCCTTATAGACTGCAAGCGATATCATTTGTATATTAATCTATACTGAGTGATAGAACACTGTTGGGGATAGAATGTGTGGATGTCATTTAAGAACAGTAATCTTCCCACTTAACCATATTTATATTTTTAAAAAACAGTTTAACATAAATCACGCTGCTGCAGTAAGCTGGAGAAATTGCTGCCCGTTTGGAAATTTTCTGAAGGAGCGCAGTAATGCTGTCACCTTAACCATGTCCAGTAAGTCATTGTCATTATGGATAACTGCTCTCTGATTGGCTAAAAGGGTATTAACAATCGGCTTGCTGATTGGCTTGCTCGTAGGAGGCTATGTGGTCCAGTGGTTAAAGAAAGGGGCTTGTAACCAGGAGGTCCCTGGTTCAAATCCCTGCTCAGCCACTGACTCACTGTATGACCCTGAGCAAGTCACTGAACCTCCTTGTGCTTCGTCCTTTGGATGAGATGCCAAACAAACAAGGTCCTATTGGAAGTGACTCTGCAGCAGCCCCTGACTCACTGTGTGTGTGAGAGACCCTGAACAAGTCACTGAACCTCCTTGTGCTCCGTCTTTCGGATGAGACGTTGTTGTAAGTGACTCTGCTAGTCTTTTTGTGATGGAGGTCCACTATGGAAGGTGCTATCTATGAAAAAGGTCCACTATGGAAGGTGCTATCTATGAAAAAGGTCCACTATGGAAGGCGCTATCTATGAAAAAGACTTAGGAGTTTTTGTTGACTCAGAAATGTCTTCATCTAGACAATGTGGGGAAGCTATAAAAAAGACCAACAAGATGCTCGGATACATTGTGAAAAGTGTTGAATTTAAATCAAGGGAAGTAATGTTAAAACTGTACAGTGCATTAGTAAGACCTCATCTTGAATATTGTGTGCAGTTCTTGTCACCTCACTACAAAAAAGGATATTGCTGCTCTAGAAAGAGTGCAAAGAAGAGTGACCAGAATTATTCCGGGTTTAAAAGGCATGTCATATGCAGACAGGCTAAAAGAATCGAATCTGTTCAGTCTTGAACAAAGAAGACTACGCGGCGACCTAATTCAAGCATTCAAAATTCGAAAAGGTATTGACATTGTCGACCCAAGGGACTTTTTCAACCTGAACAAAGAAACAAGGACCAGGGGTCACAAATGGAGATTAGACATTCAGAACAGAAAATAGGAGGCACTTTTTTACACAGAGAATTGTGAGGGTCTGGAATCAACTCCCCAGTAATGTTGTTGAAGCCGACACCCTGGGATCCTTCAAGAAGCTGCTTGATGAGATTCTGGGATCAATAAGCTACTAACAACCAAACGAGCAAGATGGGCCGAATGGCCTCCTCTCGTTTGTAAACTTTCTTATGTTCTTATGTTCTTATATATTTAAAACATTTAAAAAAAAAAAAACATCTGGATGGTAAAAGCTGGGCAAATGGGCATTTTTTCAAAAGGTTTCAAATGATTGAATAGCAAACCTAGGACTATACAAATTGAGAATACACACACTTGAGAGCTGGGTTGTCTTTTTATCTGCAGACCCCATGTGTTGGAATATCTGACATTGTGTTTTACAGAAAGATCATTTGCAGGCCATGTGTTTGCAACATTCCATATGAGCTCCTACAAAGTGGCAAGACCCTGTTACAGGATTTGATATTCATGTCTTTTGTTCAGTCCTTTGGGGTTCAAAAAGCCTTAGAAAATACAAATCAAGGGGCATCTCCATTTGGGAAAGAATAGTTTCCTGCAATATTTTTTTCTCCACCCTGTAGAAAGTTCAATCCTGACCTGTCTCTCAGCCCTGCTGATCTGAATTCTTTCTGTCTTTACAGATCAATGGGTGATCCTGCAGACTCCCTCCCAGCCTGTGTTTGAGGGCGACACTCTGACTCTGAGGTGTCATTTCCGCTATAATTCTCATATAACCAGGGTTGTCTTTTATAAAGATAATAAAGAGTTACAGTCCCAGGCTGACACAGAGCTCAGCGTGGATCGTGTTTCAAAGAGTGACGAGGGCTCCTACAAGTGCAAAGCATGGTGGTTGTACTCCCCTTACTCTGGTGACTCTGCAGAGGTGCGGGTGTCAGTGAGAGGTAGGTTCATTTAACAGCTCGGTTTTATTGAAAGAGGGGGAGAGTCCTCACCCTCTTCTCTGTCTATAATGTCTCACAGATACATTAACACTGGAGTCTATTCCAGCTGTGATAATGTTCTCAACACAACCCAGGTGCTGAAGTAACAGGTCCTTGCAAAGTTTTCTGATATGCAAGCTCTGCTTGGTCTGTGTGACTCTCATACTCTGAGTAGGCGAGAAGCTGTAATAAAGCAAAAAGAGACTGTATCAAAGATACACTGATTGCTTGTCATTACTTATGATCAAGCCCTATTCAAATGCATTTCTGATTGATTGTGGTAGTAATAGGGTGTGGATGGCTATTGCAAACTGTATCTTTAATCATGTGAAACATTAAACAGTCAATCATTTGTTAATATCTCACGGAAGTAAACTATCATTTTAGATTATTATGCATGTTTACACAGTCTATGAATTGGTCCATGTGAAAGGATGGCTTGAGTGGTGACGTCAGGTTCAGGAAGCAGTAGTCAAAACAAAAGGTATGGGGGCTGAAATGGCCCATCTATATAAATATTACATTAAATAACAAAACCCTATTACAAAACGCAGAAGGAAAGGGCACATGTGCCAAAACAAAACAGACAAAAGAAGGAACAAAAAGTATAATCTTTAGTATATTTTTCTATAGCAATTGATTTGTATATTTCATGGACTCGCATCTTGTCTCCCCTCCGACATCTTCTCCAATGAACCAGGAGTTTTTTTGTTTGGTTTTTTTTTATCTGTGGCTGTAGCCTTAACCATCCATTAATAAATGACCTCATTCAGGCTCCAGCCACATTCCCACAGGTTTTATTGGGATGGGGAATTTACCCCCATCCATGCTCATTACATTTTACAAGACCAGCTTCTTCACCGGTCTCCAATAATAATAAATATTATATATTATATATTATATATAATATAATATAAATACATTATACACATATATAAATAATAATAATAATAGAAATATTATATAAATAATATATACATAAATATGCACAAGGGGTGGGCAGCCTGTCAAAGTCTTTCCCAAAGTTCTGGGGTGGGAGCAGAGGCCCTGGCCAGTAGCATGCAGGCACCATCCCCCAGGGGTGGTATGCAGACGTTCCCAGGTGATGGCAAGCAGGCGACCCCAGGTGAACAGAACTGGTGACCCCCCGGCCCCTCTGACAGCGACAGCTCCGGACCCTCGAGCGGTAAACTCAGGAGGGGTGCCCCTGGCCATGAAGGTGGCAGCGGGAACTTCACTTCTTCCTTATGCTCTGTAGTTGACAGCTTCCTTTTCTTGGGCTCCAGCCCCAGACTCTCCAGCAGTACAAAGGCTGCTGCTGGAGTTAACACCACCCCCGGTAATAACAGGCAGGCATCCCCGAGTGGTGACATGAAGGCATCCCCAGGCAGTGACGTGCAGGCATCCCCAAGCGGTGACATGAAGGCATCCCTGGGAGTGATGTGCAGGCATCCCCGAGTGGTGACATGAAGGCATCCCCAGGCAGTGACGTGCAGGCATCAAAGAGGGGTGACATGAAGGCATCCCTGGGAGTGATGTGCAGGCATCCCCAAGCAGTGACATGAAGGCATCCCCAGGCAGTGACGTGCAGGCATCAAAGAGGGGTGACATGAAGGCATCCCTGGGAGTGATGTGCAGGCATCCCCGAGCAGTGACATGAAGGCATCCCTGGGAGTGATGTGCAGGCATCCCCGAGCAGTGACATGAAGGCATCCCTGGGAGTGATGTGCAGGCATCCCCGAGCAGTGACATGAAGGCATCCCTGGGAGTGATGTGTAGGCCTCCCCGAGCAGTGACATGAAGGCTCGGATCCCCCCGTCTGGGTGCTGGATGCTCCTGCTCCCCCCGTCTGGGCACTAATTCCTCGTAATGGTGGAAGGGACAGTTGGGGAAACAATGCTTCCCCTGGCAGAGGAGGCACATCGCAGATGGCTGGTAATTGTGGACATTAGATGACACTCCCCCTCCCTTCCATCCCTTTTTTTCCCCCAAACTCCACTCCTCCACTAAATACAAAAATCCTGCACTACTGCTCCTGATCTGACTCCTCTGACGGCGCTGTATCCCACGATGACACTATATGTAACAGGGTGATGTGTTACATTTGTGGGAAGTCAATGGAAAATGCTGACACACATATTGACAGACTGGTGTTGATGCGCTGTTCAGGGGAACAGATTTAATTTTCTAAACAGGACACTGACACTAGGGTACCAGCAATGGTAGACCTAGTGTCACATTTAATAAATAAATAAAAACAAAAACAAAGCTAAAAATGAAGGGTTAAGCTAACGCTAAAGAGGGTTAGTCTATAGTAACCTTCGCTGTACTGTTTCTGGCCTACATCTGTTCTGTTGTTTCTGAAGTCCTGGCCTCCCAGCGACTCTGGGCTGTTCCGATGGTCCTGGCTGAGCAATCACCTTCACAGACCCTGTCTTGCAGTAAAAGGGCTCCATGGTATTAGATCCACAAATAGGGTCGAGGCTCCCCATCACATGATATTTATAATGCACATTTTTATTGCTCTGTGCAACACCTTCCGCTTTTCTCTATTAAATGTCATTTGCCATGTGTCTGCCCAGTTTGACCTTTGCTGCTGTAACAGTGTTTGCCACTCCTCCTATTTTTGTGTCGTCTGCTAATTTAACAAGTTTGCTTACTATACCAGAATCTAAATCATTAATGTAGATTAGGAAGAGCAGAGGACCTAATACTGATCCCTGTGTTACTCCACTGGTTACCACATTCCATTCTGAGGTTTCTCCTCTAATCAGTACTTTCTGTTTTCTACATGTTAACCACTCCCTAATCCATGTGCATGCATTTCCTTGAATCCCTACTGAGTTCAGTTTGAGAATTAAACTTTTAATGCAAGACTTTGACAAAAGCTTTCTGGAAATCTAAATAAACCATGTCATATGCTTTGCAATTATCCATTATCGATGTTGCATCCTCAAAAAAATCAAGCAAGTTAGTTAGACACGATCTCCCATTCCTAAAACCATGTTGACTGTCTCCCAGGATACTGTTACCATATAGTTAATTTTCCATTTTGGATCTTATCATAGTTTCCATAAATTTACATTTAATAGACTGTTGCATGATCTTGGTTAGCGGTTTGTAAATAACTTCTTTCATTTCTTTGAGTACTATTGGGAGGATCTCACCCGGCCCAGGGGATTTGTTTATTTTAAGAGCTCCTAGTCCCTTTAACACTTCTGCCTCGTTTAATATATTTGCTATTTTTTCGTCGTGATTTTGCCATTTGTATCTCTTAAACATTTGACCTACTCCTTGAATGTTCTTTTGCTGTTACAATATTTGAAAAACTTTTTGGAATTGGTTTTAGCCCCCTTAGTAATGTTCATTTCTATCTCTCTCTTGGTCTTTCTTTTTGACTTGCGTTTGCAGTTCCGTGTACTCTTTCTCTGTACTTTGTTTTTGGTCCCTTTTAAACGCTCTGTAAAGTGCCTTTTTTCCATGATTTTTTTTATTTGTTGATCTAATGAACCATTTAGTTTTACATTTAGATTTGTCTACTTTAGGGATGTAATTGTTTTGCTCCTCTAGTACTACATTTTTAAAAAACAGCCGTTCTCTGTGGATGTTTTCTCTATTTTACTCCAATCTACTTCTGTTAGTCTCTGTTTCATACCTTCATAGTTTGCCTTTTTAAAATTGTAAACCTTAGCTTTAGTCATTACTTTTGATCCTGTTACACTGTGTCTGGTGAGTTTATTAACACAGTGATCCTGTTACGCTGTGTCTGGTGAGTTTATTAACACAGTGATCCTGTTACACTGTGTCTGGTGAGTTTATTAACACAGTGATCCTGTTACACTGTGTCTGGTGAGTTTATTAACACAGTGATCCTGTTACACTGTGTCTGGTGAGTTTATTAACACAGTGATCCTGTTACGCTGTGTCTGGTGAGTTTATTAACACAGTGATCCTGTTACACTACACTGATCCTGTTACACTGTGTGAGTTTATTAACACAGTGATCCTGTTACTGTGTCTGGTGAGTTTATTAACACAGTGATCCTGTTACACTGTGTCTGGTGAGTTTATTAACACAGTGATCCTGTTACACTGTGTCTGGTGAGTTTATTAACACAGTGATCCTGTTACACTGTGTCTGTGAGTTTATTAACACAGTGGTGAGTTTATTAACACAGTGATCCTGTTACACTGTGTCTGGTGAGTTTATTAACACAGTGATCCTGTTACGCTGTGCCTGGTGAGTTTATTAACACAGTGATCCTGTTACACTGTGCCTGGTGAGTTTATTAACACAGTGATCCTGTTACGCTGTGTCTGGTGAGTTTGTTAACACAGCTGAACAGACCCCTCAATACAGACCCCTCAGAGACAGCAATGTTGACCACAGTCCTGTCATCTCAGAGCTGCTGTTGCATTAACTCTAATGGTAATTAACTGTAGATGCCCAAGCGATGGAAGACGGGGGTACAGAATTACCCAGGACCAAACAATACATATAATCATTTCATAAGGGTGGTTTTAATCGGAAATGATTCGATTCATTCAGACCTGTGGATTTCTGTCCTCTTGTCTTTCACACTATCTTTGCGTCATAACAGAACAGTTACTGACTGGAGCTGCACCGGAAACAGTAATACTGAAATAATTTCTAATCATTTTAAATAATGAAGTTATCATATATGTTTTTACTTACTAATTCAGGAGATTTAATTCCTAGTAATGGCTGTTGTAATTTTTTTTTTAATACCAAGTGCATTCAAATAATTCCAGTAGATTCGTATCATTTGTAATAGTTATTCAGATGAATGCAAGTTAACCATAATTACTACTATGACTCAAAGCCACTAAGGAAACAGGGGGAAACGGGAGTCCTTATTTGTCATCTTCTGTATTTCAGAGGGACGACCAAAGCCTGCAATGACCCAGGAGCCTGCAGGAGAGATATTCGAAGGAGACACAGTCACCCTGAGCTGTAGGGTTGTTCCGGGGGGCTCTGATGGCTGGAGATATCTCTGGTATAAAGACAGTCAGTCCAGTACTCCAGTGTACCAGACTGACAGCAGCAGTGGAACTGGAGCCGGATACACAATCAGTGCTGCTGCTGTGTCCCACAGTGGAGAGTACTGGTGTCGAGCTGAAAGAGGGAGCAAACCCTTTTACTCTGAATACAGCGATCCCATCTGGGGAAATGTAACTGGTGAGTAATACAGAATCTCCTTCATTTTTACTTTGCCCTCAGCAGTAGGGGGTGCTGTTTGGTTCTGCTAGAGGAGATTGGGAGCCTCAATCCTCCAGCATTCCTCTCTCTATTTCGCAGTTTATAATTCGATTCCTCTTTATGCCTTTCTGTCTACTGAAAGATGTAAGGTTCCCTAATACTCCAGCAAGCAGTAGCTGAAATCAAAGCAACATCTGATCTTATATAGAACACCACGACGAAGCATAGCTACTTGTGAATAGGGTGGCTGTAGGGTGACGTCAGGGGTAGAGTGCCAGCAGAGTGGGGGGAGGGAGCAACGCGGCTACCTGCCTCGACACCTCGCGTTCCAGAAGAGACCGCTGCCGGATCTCCCCCACATCTGGACCAAAGGCATGGCCTGGTGATATGGGCCCGTCCAAAAGAGCGGCTTTATCAGCGTCAGGCAGCCGCGCCTGCGACAGCCACAGCTATCTGTGCACAACCATTAGGCCGGCCAGTCTCCGGTCCAGGGCCTGCCCCTGATCTGGAGCTACGTGTGCGATAGCGATCACAACTCAGGGGCCACTGGTTCTGTGAGCAGGGCATCACACAAAACACCATCCGAGTATGCAAGCAGCACACTGGATGTATTGGCCAATAATACAAATAAATAAACAAATATATGTACAAAGGGGCGGGACACTCCGTCACAATGCTATTCACAGTATATGTGATTCTGCAGCACCAAGAAAAAATATATATCAAGACAAATATTTATTTAATGATTTGAGAGCGGGACTTAAACTCATGACTAACACTATCAGTGTTGGGGTAACGTGCTACTTAAGTAAGGTCTTACTGTAATAATATTACTCTCGCCAATGTCGAGGCAATGTAACGAGTTCGGTTTGTAATGAGAGTGATAATATTAGTTACTTTTCGCTAAAAAAAACAAGTTTGCCTGCCTTTTCTCTGATGTACATCAGTGGTGTCTTGTTTTTTAACCCGATGTGTCAGACTGCTCTATGAGGGACTCTCTTCCGGGATGTCTCCAGGTAATAATAAGTCGAGGGGCAATCAAAGCAGTCTTTCTGAGCCTTGTATTTGAACAAGAACAAAAAAGTGGTGGCCACATTTATTTCATCACCCTGTCATTTGTACGTTTATTAATAATAATAATAATTTTTATATAGCACCTTTCATAGTGGACCACCATCACAAAGCACTTTACAAGATATGAGACTAGGGTGTGTGAACCATGCATCAGCTGCAGAGTCACTTACAACAACGTCTCACCCCAAAGACGCAGCACAAGGAGGTTCAGTGACTTGCTCAGGGCCACACAGTGAGTCAGTGACTGAGCTGGGATTTGAACCAGTGTTTGAATGACTTGCAGATTATCAATGAAGACATAGCTAAGTGTTTGGGACCTAGAGAGGGGAAGGGGGCAGGATGATATGTGCCATTGCAATGACCTGTTTATAGCGTGTTGCTGTCGTGATTGAAACAAGACCTTTACCTTTACAGGCAAAACGATAAGGAGTCTCTGTACTCCAGCACTGCCTCTGTCTCTCTAAGGAGTCTCTATACTCCAGCACTGCCTCTGTCTCTCTAAGGAGTCTCTATACTCCAGCACTGCCTCTGTCTCTCTAAGGAGTGTCTATACTTCAGCACTGCGTCTGTCTCTCTAAGAAGCAGGGGGGTCTGGGGGAAGCCCCTAGTTCTGATTGATTTGAATATCTTGGTCAGACACAATCACTAACTTGTACTCATGTTATCTTTTCATAGCTCTGTTCTCCAGTGTGACTCTGACAGCATCTCCAGGAGCCACAGTGAAGGAGGGAGAGGCTCTTAACCTGACCTGTGAGGCAACAATGAACAAAACCCCCCACTCTCAACTCCACTACACCATTCTGAGAGACGGGGAGCCTGTGACTAACAGCACTGACTCTGCACTGTACAGCATAGCCAGCACTGAGAAGAGCCACACTGGGAGCTACACGTGTGCTGTGGAGTCACAGGGAGTGAGGAAGAGCAGCCAGGAGTTACACATTGAAGTGCAAGGTAAGATTACAAACCAGTCCTGAATGACTGTCCTTGATGATTGAAAGTGAACACGTCGCATTGTGATCCCATTATATTCCCATTCCCTGAAGAAACAGAATAAACACACCGCAGAATTACCAGCAATTGCAATGCAATGGACTGGGAACAAATACTGCACAGTACAGACACTGTTTTATGCTTTGCAAATTCAGCGGTGTATATATACCACTAATGTTTTAGCTTTATGTATGGGTTTGTTCAAATTTGAAACAAATCATTCTTTTTTTTTAATTTTGGACAATCTATCAAATAAAAACACATTGATTACACAACTGAGTATCTTACAAAATGATGGTTGAAAAAAAATGACAGTTACAGCAGACAGACAGAGTGGGAAGTTGAAGGCTGTTGCTATAGAGTGACTGTAAACAATGTTCTTGAATACCTATCAGCTGAGTCAAGGTGTATGGAAGTCACCAGCACACACTCACACTGTACCTTCCTTCCCCCAGTGTCCTGGCAGAGCGCTGTTGCTATTGGCTACAGAGTGAGCTTCACTCTGTTTAATTTCATTTTGTTCACTCTGCTGCTCCTTCAGTACTGCAGGATCCAAGGTGAGACTCCCAGTCAGTGCACACATTTCACCTGCCCTGTCACAGCACACATTCAGGCTTCTTCTTAAACAGCACAGCCCAGTCTTAGGGATAGTTCATAAAAAAGAATGATTTCCTCATGAAATATACACAGCTAATTTACAGTGTCCAAAATAAACATTTAGCAAGTTTCTACATGCACGTATAACACAACTAGAAAAAACAAACTGAAAACAATCTGCATCTTTGTTTTCCAGGTTTCCTGCATATCGCTGGTGGTAGGTCAAGGTAAGTCAGTATTAGCCAGTATGTGTACAGATAGGGGGCAGCACTCACTATCTCTGCCTGTCATCATCCTTTACAGCTCTGAAAATGGAGAAGGAAACTCTCTGATTCGCTCTTTAAGAATCACTCTTGCAAACTCTAATGGTACCCTTCACTTTGACCTGTGTCCTGAAATGCTATGTTGGGCTAATTTGGCCTTTTGGTTTCCGGATGATAAAGATTCATAATCGTTATTCTTTGATTCAAGTTCAAGCCAGGGTATTAAAAAATAACTCTTTCATCAGTAATGTCACAAAGCTGATACACAGCTGCTCCTTACCCTGAAATGCACTCTGTGATTTCAATGGGACTTGATTACTCTGAAGACTAGAAGTGTCATCATCCTTTAAAGCTGTTGTTATTGCTGAAGTTAAACTCTGAACCCTCCTTGTGTGTCTCTGACATCTGTCTCAGGATAACCTCGGATCAGGATCAGGAGCAGTCAGCAGAGGGGACCGAGCTCTCCAGCCGTGTGCAGCACACTGGAGTGGAACTGGAATAGTGTTGCACTGTCCTGCTAAAGACCAGTCTGACTGGAATTGTATTGCACTGTCCTGCTAAAGACCAGACTGACTGGAATAGTATTGCACTGTCCTGCAACTCCCCAGTAATGCTGTTGAAGCTGACACCCTGGGATCCTTCAACAAGCTGCTTGATGAGATTTTGGGATCAATAAGCTACTAACAACCAAATGAGCAAGATGGGCTGAATGGCCTCCTCTCGTTTGTAAACTTTCTCATGTTCTTATGTTCTTATGTTTTAAAGATCAGACTGACTGGAATAGTATTGCACTGCCCTGCTAAAGACCAGACTGACTGGAATTGCATTGTATTGGGTCACTTTCAGTTAGTAACATGACCCAGAAGACACTACTGAGGTGAAGTGACCAAAAGAAGTGCAAGCGTGGCAGAGAGCTTTACTATACCTACTGCAGTACCAAATAAGCATGTTCCTTGACAAACTACACATTTGAGACCTGTGGAATCTTTTTTGTTCCAGTGGCATATTTTGTGTTTGTTTTCATACATCTAAGCCCTTTTAACAAGATTAAAATAGAACCCGTTTAATAACGATGGGTCACACATAGCGGTTTCAGTCTAATTGACTGGTACGGCTTCCTCAGAATTGAACTCAACACCACTCACAGCACCTTCAGAAATGCTCATCAGTGCAAAGCATGGGCCGTCTAGCGCAGATACAGCAGCTGCTACAACCAAAGCTTTCAGCTTCTTACTGAAGAAACGACACCTCTATGCAGAGTATCCATCTGTTAATGAAGTCTGTGACAGGGCTCTTGATGTAACGCAATTAGAACTGGGAATTCTGAGAAGTTAGCTACAAAGAATGGTCAAACTCATAATCAACTGATTATTTAGCATTGGTCAGTATAGAACCGCTGTATATAATCTAACTTCGTGTCAGCTGTCCCAGGTGACCATTAACTGCCGAAATGATACTACCACAGTATATTAGCGCTGCACTAAAACCAAAATGCACCTAAACGTAATCATTGTAAATGTGCCAAATGTTTGGTGCAAAATCTGTAAAACCAAAACATCTCCTTAAACTGAAGCTGGAGACCTGGATTCAAATGCAATTGTAATTAAACTTCAACACATCTGTGTAATTCTTGTTATCATAATTACAGTTCAATTACACATTTGCCATGTAATCACCATTACTGTATTCCCATTTGTAGCTGTGATTATCGACTGGTTACTGAGAATATAGTAAATGTATATGTTAAATGTGAGCTTGCTTGTTACTTCAGTGCATTTGTAATTATAATTCTTACCCTGCACACAATTACAAAACTAACAAAATAGCATTCTAATTCTAATTGACCTCTGGTCCTACCCAAATTCACTCAGCAAGAATATATCAAACCACTCCTGACAACATCTGACCTACACTAAAATGACAACACACACACTGGACAAGTCTTGTTCCAAAAGAAAGATTTATTTTGTATTCTTTTCCCCGATGCCCGGGGTGGATGGAGGGGTCTGCTCCCGGCTCCTCAGCTTAATCCTCCTCCTCCTCGTCAGCTCCTCCGGCCCCTCCCTGGCCCTTCTTGGCGTTCTTTCTCTTCACACGGCCAGGCCTGCCGCCACCGTACGGGGAGCGCAGGGAGAAGTCAATGTGCTTCTGGCTGTCCAAGCGCACCACGAAGGAGGGGATGTTCACCACCTGCTTACGAACGCTGGAGAGGGAAGAGAGAGGCAGACGCCGGGTTAGTGAACAGCCATCCTGTTCTAGTCTACTGGGCTGTTTGCACCAAGACCGGCAACATAGGACACAGTTTATAAACCCCACACTGGTGATGTCACTGTGCTTGACCACTCAGATGCTTGCCACTGCAAATGCTTCGGCTAAAGCAGGGATTCTCAAACTCGGTACCCCCCCCCCCCCCCCCCCCCACTCACCCCGTGTCTGCTGCTTTTCAATCCAACCGAGCTCTCAATTAACTAGACTCTTAACTGAACTGAATTTGCTTAATTAGACCTTCTTGCTTGGTTTCAGCTCTTACAGTTGCAATTCAAGTTACTTATCAAATGTTATAGCCAACCTGAAATATGCAACCGTTCAAGAGCTGAAAACAAGTAAAAAGGTCTAAAAAGGGGGGACAAGTTTGAGTAGCCCTGGGCTAAAGGAACAGGAACTTAGCTTAAAAGAACACCACCTTGGCACCGATAGCGATTCATTCACAACTGATACAGTACAGTTTTGTAACCTGATGACTAATCAAACTTAAAACAGTTTATTCAGTCTTTCCAAAAGAAGTGACTTGTCATCATGAGTGTCTCGAGACACACCGATTTGTTTATGAATCTTTCCAGAACTGCCACCATCATTGAATTATTCTGCATTTTGATTTCCACGACCCGAATTCAGACAAGTTGCCAAGCAATTAGGGGTTTCCCATTCTGGAGAGTTGCTTCACCACCCTGCTAAATAATGTGCATGTCTTGAATATTGCTGCTGTGTAGGAGTGCTGTCTTAATTTAGTTTGACAGTTAGTTTAACATTAGTTGGTCTGTTACTTTATAATGGTTTAACACAATTGCCTATTGCTTTTTTATTGACTTCTGAAACCCCTGTACATTACCTCATCCGATTCCGAGGAGGAATAGCTTCTCCGGATAGGCTGGAGCTGTGGTAGCCCCGCCCACATTTCAGGTATTCACAAGGTATACGGCATTTGATGGCCGAATTGACCTTGCTGAAATTATATAACCCCTTCAGCACCAAGGGGGGTAGCTCAGCGAGCAGAGAGATTGTTACTGGTAGAAAGAATGAAAAACTATGAACTCGCTAAAGGGAACACATGTACCATGGCTACAGAAATATAATCCCGAGTCTCTACAACACTCCCACAATTTCCAAATGCTACTTCATATGAAAACTGTCCCACACCAAGTGCAGTTTTAAAAATCACTCATCTCTTGGTGCCCACATTCTCCCATGCATTTGAGCAAATCTCTGCACCCCACTTTCAGAAAGAAAGCAGGCAGACCTTGTGACCAGTTTCAATAGTCTTCCACCAGATTCTTTAAAAATAGGGACTACCCTAACAGTCCAAAAGGGACCGGTGCTGTAGCACAGAGAACAGACTGTGCACGAATGTATGGCCGTCACGAGAGGAAAGACCGCAATGGCAATCCTGCGTTGCAAGTACTCTGCTACTGCACAGCCATTTCACCATGCTGAAGTGGCTACACTGAGCTGCGTAGTGCGTGTATGCCTACCTGATATGCCTCATCTTAAGTCGGTACAGCTGCAGCAAATGAGCACTGGAAGTTCTGTGTCTTACCTGTTGCAGCTGTTTAAAATTAAATTAAAATCTACCCTGGTTCAGTGCAGTGTGATGCATGGTGGATGCACTGTGCACTGTCTGCTCTGGTTCAGTGCAGTGTGATGCATGGTGGATGCACTGTGCACTGTCTGCTCTGGTTCAGTGCAGTGTGATGCATGGTGGATGCACTGTGCACTGTCTGCTCTGGTTCAGTGCAGTGTGATGCATGGTGGATGCACTGTGCACGGTTTGCTCTGGTTCAGTGCAGTGTGATGCATGGTGGATGCACTGTGCACTGTCTGCTCTGGTTCAGTGCAGTGTGATGCATGGTGGATGCACTGTGCACGGTTTGCTCTGGTTCAGTGCAGTGTGATGCATGGTGGATGCACTGTGCACTGTCTGCTCTGGTTCAGTGCAGTGTGATGCATGGTGGATGCACTGTGCACTGTCTGCTCTGGTTCAGTGCAGTGTGATGCATGGTGGATGCACTGTGCACTGTCTGCTCTGGTTCAGTGCAGTGTGATGCATGGTGGATGCACTGTGCACGGTTTGCTCTGGTTCAGCGCAGTGTGATGCATGGTGGATGCACTGTGCACTGTCTGCCCTGGTTCAGTGTTACTCTTACCGGATGTGCCTCTGTCTGATCAGCACTCTGGCGTGGTGGATTGACTTGGCGAGCCCCAGTTTGAAGACCTGAGTCTGCAGCCTCCTCTCCAGGAAGTCCTCCACCTTCAGGCCCAGGATATAATCGAGCTTCATCTTGCCCTCGTCCAGCACTCCGATACGCACCAGTCTACGCAGCAGAGCGTTGCCTGGAGACAGAGAGACCAGTCAATTCAACAGTGAGTTACAACGCGAGCTGAAGTATTAGAAAAGCAGACAGACTTATGGAACGTATTTGTAAGCCTTGCTTGGCACCCCTTCAACCCTCAGCAGTTCATTTATTCAGCGCTTGTCAGGAGCGTCGGGTCCAATTATTTGCACACATGCTGTTTAAAAGCATTTATTCCCCCACTAAAACAGATTTAAAAAGAAACTGCATATCAACAGCACACTCAGCCTTGTATCTCAAGCCAAGCCCCACCCTGTGTTTGCTGTATTTATCACATCTCTCTTCATAGTCGTGCATACTGATCAATCCTCTCCTGATCACTCGATTTATCACCAAACTCCTCGATAATGCGATCCCAGTCATTATTTTATTACTGTAACATCTCAAAAACTCTGCAAATGTCTGAGATATTCTTTAAGCGCTGGATGCAGAAGCAGCTGTCTCCTTTGTTCATGTCTTCTCTGCAATGCATGGGGTTATCAGATACGCCCTTTTTTTTCGTCTATCTGTCACAGCCATTGAAAGGTTCTCAGCTTTTTCCAGAGAAAAAAAAAAAAAAAAGACCTGTGCTTGACATCTTTGACGATGTCAAACCGCAAAGGGTTAATAAGAGAGAAATTGGGGCATACCTTCGAACAGCCTCTTGGGGTCCTTCTCGTCGAGCGTGAGCAGGTCTCTGGCAGCCTTGCGGATCTTGGCCAGAGTGAACTTCACACGCCACACCTCTCGCTTGTTACGGAGACCATACTCTCCTGCAGAGGGCAGCAAGAACACACTGGGGGTCAGGCTGCAGCTCAGAACATGGACTAGCGACACAATTCCGCCCAAAAACAAATACAAAAAACCAGACGGTCTTCCAGGTTTGGTTTTTGAATTCAGGTTTCATTTCCTAAAACAAAGCTTTTGAATTGGAACGTAAAATATCTGCATATTGAAAATTTGTAACCAATCAAAAAGCCCTCATTAGTGCTCTTAAATTTAGGATATAACTACGGGATCAATGTGGACGAGTCTAGGTGTGCAACATTTGTTTAAAAGGACGAGACTCACAACTTCACACACTACTGCACACGTCACATCCTCATCAGCAAAATTCTGAACATTTAAACACTGGGGAGGGGGGGGGGGGGGGGGGGGGGTTTAAAACTGTTGGCATCCCTAATTCCAATCTCCCAGGCCTCATTAACGAGGAATTCAAGCAACACCAGTCTGAGAGTCTGACAGGGAGTTAGTTTAATCATCAGCCTGGGAGACTAATTAAAAAAAGTACCACCTGACCCCTTAACATGGCAGGCAGTTACAATCAGAAAAACGCATCGATTCAGACACTACAGATTTCACTACAGTTCATCACACATGCAAAAACGCACACGACGTTAAGCTATTGAAAGCAGCCTCCTCACTGGGTACATGCATCCTGCAGGGAGAAGACAATGCACATGTAAAGCTGCAGTTAGGACATTACACAGAGGTCAGGGCTTCACCTGTACAATCAAAGCCAGAGAAGAATCAGGGGTATGAGGGCACTAAACAGAGCACTGCTGGAACATTTAAATATAAATGAATTTTTGGCCTTGGATTACAACTCACAGAATGGGTTAAAGATTAAAGTCAGATTCTGGTTAAATTCCTACTTGGACGGTAAGTTGATAAAGATCTTTCTGGTCACGTTGTCCTTGCTAAGACAAGGCTGACCTCCAAGACATTTTGAAATAGGTGTTGGTCTCTCCTTTGAGGTCCAGTTCTAACATGAAAGGCATTTGCCATTCAGGGTGGATCACTTTTTATGTTAAACATCTTTACAACCCAGAAATAAAACAGGTTTTCTGAGGAAATTACAGTTGATTTTATGAGGGTTATAAAAACTGGCTACTTCAAAGAGAAACAGGATTGAACCAGATAATTTGAAGCAGGGTTAAGACAAAATGACAACCAAGTGATACCAGATCTATGTCTTTCATTATTTTTCCTTAAACCAATCAGATGTCAGAGACTGCATTTAGAGTAGAATACTGAAATGTTCTTTGTATTGCTCTGATCTGTGCTTGGAAAGAGGATACCTGCAAACTGCTGTCACCGTGTAACCTTTAAGATGTCTGGTTGTAACTTTGCAACTCAGAACTTTTATCTTCAATAAACTAAAAACTTATCTAAAAGCCAGAATCAGCAGCATGTGACTTTTCCTTTATGCCTTAAAGCACTATGTTTCTTGTTTAGGTCAGAGCCAGGCATCTGAAACAAAACCAGACCAGGTTTGCTTAAGGCAGCTGCAAAGGGGAGGGAATGGTTTATAGAAACAGCTGTTTGATTGCACCCTCCCAATCTCTCCCATGGCAAGGGGAGTACTGAAGCACAAGGCCAGCGCGAGTTTCTAACCCTGGGGACTGACCGATGAGTTTGAGCTCCTGGTCGAGGCGCGACTTCTCAAAGGGGCGTCTCGGGGTGACATAGGTCTTGCGACACACCCAGCTCCTGGCAACTGGCATGGCGAGTTAGGGGTGCCTGAGGAGGATGAGAAAGCAGTCACACAAAACACATCCACCAGTCACAGACCAACACACAATTCTCTTGAATGCAGAAGAATAACACACAGGTTTGCACACTTCAGAAGTTTACACCCAACAACACAAGACTATACTGTACAGCAGCATCTCACCTCTTAGTAGCAGCTGTACAGATAAACAATTAGCTCCAATTTAAAGACAAGGTTTGTGTTTGCACACAAGTCACTGTACAGTGCCTTTATACAGAATCAATTCTTTCAAGCAGTTTGAAGAACTGAGTGCCAAGACAATGCATAATAAAATTAACCGATTTAAAACAATTGAACCAATTGACAAACACTTTAATTTGACAATTCACAATAAATGTAAATAATTAACACCATTCAAGCTCAGAGGCTACAAAGCAGCATTTAAATCCTCAAAACTACAAGGCGAGTCTTAGACAAAGCACCAGACCTAAACTACAGTGCAAGCAAGTAAACCCGCCAGATGCAAGCCAAGAGAATAAGATGTTAGCAGCAGATCTCCCAGGCCTCATTAACGAGGAATTCAACAGTGTGGGCCCGGGTTCTACATGCAGCTGTTTGCACGCTGCCCTGCAAGACATCAATAGCACTTCAGAGCTGTGGCACCCATGTGAAACGTTGCAGGCAATGCATTAATGCATATCCGATCTGCTGCAGGGCTGGTGAAGTCCCTTCAGACGATGCTTTCAAATCTAGACTAAAAACCAATTTTCACAGCCTGGCATTGTCATCTACATGCGCCGATAATCTGGTCTCAATACTGTTCCCCTTTTTAAAAAACTAGATTAAACACATTTTTATAATACAACTATCAATTTTTCACCGTTTTGTTTTCATTCGGTTCCTTTTTTTTTTTTACTGATTATTCTTGCAATATGTACTTATTCTTGTAAAGCGCTTTGTCATTAAAGGCGCTATATAAAAATAAAATTAAGTTATCAAAATAACTGTAGCAGCAGCATTCCGTATTACAAGTTCTCTAGTCAAACGATGCCCAAATCCACAACGCACAAATATACTTTCACATAAAAAGTTTAAATAGTTTAATTCCATCGCGTAATCAAAGCCTCCATTTTGTCTGTATTCGCCCGCACCACGTGTAAAGAGATCACTCGCTTTCATAAAACGCATTCACATGGGAACTAACCCTTCAGAAGCGTTTTGTTTTTCTTTTAAATTAAGTAATTACACTGCATTTAAAACAGAACTGCGTTTTAAATCAACCCAACATGAGCTAGACAGCGTGGTGACTGGTGTTGGGCCGACACGCACGCAAAAAAAAAACATTTAAGACAGAAAATAACGCTTTAAAAATGTACAAGCGCAACACTTAACACCTTCCTGGATAAGAAGAATGTCTTAACTGTCGGTATTATGCGTCTTCTGTTTATTAAATACAGTTTTAAAACACTTTTACAGTTAAAATATAAATAAAATTACACTGCTCCAACGGAAAACATTACCTTCCTCCAGCCTATCACGACAGAAAAGAGGCAGTACAGTCTGTCCCCAGCGTATTTATAGTGGCATTGAAACTACACTTCCCATCGCGCTTTGCGAGTAAACCACGGCCAAAAGAACAGACGTGCTCGCATTGCTACTGGGAATAGTAGTTTTTAATCACACGGCCATTTGTTTAAATAACTTTATTTACAACGCATGCACGTACAAAAAAAGGGCTTGCGTGCACATTTCTAAGCTGATGCGTCGCTGTAGTTAGTGGACAAAAGCGACTTACAAAACTGAAACGTGTTCTGCTGCTGCGTGATTGGAATCGAATTCGAGTGTTCCAGCGACGAAACTTCGTAAAGCTCTCGAAGTAAACCACGTCATACCCATTACGAGCGGGTAGTGATACATTGCAACTGTAATGCGTGTCTCGTATTTTCCATTTACGTTCATAAAAACAAACGAGGGTGTTCAAACGACACGTGTCTGTGGAATAGGTACGTTTTCGCAACGTCTCCTCCTCCTCTGTTCCGCTGGTCCGTGCAGATTAACTACATCTCCCGTGATGCCATGGGGCAAAATCCCTAGAGGAAATAATAAACACGGCCTCGCAATGCCCATCGGGAGTTGAAGTTCTTTTTTTAACGCGTTGCTTAATAAAGGCAGTGCCACGGTTGAGAAATGCGGTCGAGAGCGCTTCACAGAGGTTCATTTTCTATTAGTGTTTGCTTAAATTTAATCCCAGATACTACACAATGTAAACTTAATTTACTTTTTTTTTTCATTCCAACTAAAATTAGTTACCTAAAATAACGAAATACCTTACCAAAAATAAAAGGGGGGGTGCGGGTGATAACAAATGGTGCGCCTTAAAATGTGAACGCAATAGTATTATTTAGAATCTTTTAATAATAATAATAATAATAATAATAATAATAATAATACCTGTTTTAATTCATTATTAAACTCACAATTACACAGTTTTCATTTTCCCATCGGATGTATTTGGAAGGCAACACCCAGCCAGCCTCTCTGTTGACCTACATTTCAACATCCAATCAAATAGCAGTATATAATTCTAAAGGCGGGACACGTTGTTACAATAACCAATCAGAAGAAGCCAGTGCTCCGCCGTCAGGACTCCGGGTGGGAGTGCCGACAAGGAAGTATTGACGGGTAGAGTGTGAGGTTCTTTGCTCTTCGAGAGAATCGCAAAGGTCGGTAAACTTTTAGACAAATGAAATAAACCGGGGTTGTTTTGTTCTCTTTCCCTCACACACTCATACAAATAATGGTTTATAAATTGATATTTAAAAGGCTGTCATAATGCAGCCCTTTAACTGGGTTGTTTTTTTTCATAACCTATATCAGATAACACAAGCTTTGAAATTCAAATGAGAAGCAGTAGTCGTCTTTAATTCATAAATACTTGTTGTCATTTTTAAAAGCGTTAGTTGCATTGTGATCCTGCATTTTTATTCATCAATAATAATAATAATGATATTAAAATCTGTTCACGTTTATGTTTAATACGTTTCAGTTGCAGCTTCAGTACAGCGGGGTGTCTTGTTGGTTATAATTTGCATATTGTTCCTGGTTTGCCTGTTATTTCGTTTGCATGTATTTCTAATATTACGGTAGCATTGTTTGCTGAAATTGCAAATATAACGCTATGTTGTTGTTGTTGTTTATTTCTTAGCAGACACCTTTATCCAGGGCGACTTACATTTGTTTCAAGGTATCACTTGCTCAATTACAATTATAGTTGCAATATCCTAAAGTTACATAAACGACTTCACACACTGACATGTTTATTTATTCTACATAACTGATTAATGAATCTCAGGCAGAAATACTATATAACTGTTATTTTATTCAAACAAATGGGGTCACTGAAAGTTGGTTGAAAATACAAGGATAATAATAATCTTTTATTTTTATATAGCGCCTTTCATAGTGGAGCACCATCACAAAGCGCTTTACAGGATACGAGGCTAGGGTGTGTGAACCATGCATCAGCTGCAGAGTCACTCACTCACAGACACTGAGGAGGTTCAGTGACTTGCTCAGGGTCTCAGAGTGAGTCAGGGGCTGAGCTGGGATTTGAACCGGGGTCCTGCTGGTTGCAAGCACGTTTCTTTAATCACAGGACCACACAGCATCCTGATGATTGAATGACAAATGTGTAATTGAACTGTAATTGATCAATTATATGGTATAATTTCAAATGCGCAGGTGTGTCGTGGTTCAAGTACATTTTACGGTGTAATTGCAGTGAATCACGAATTGTACAATTGGAACTGAGGCCAGTCCTGCGCTGAGTGTCCCGTTTGCCTTTGTGTTCCCCAGCCCTGGTATCTGAAGCATGTCTCCAGAAGAGCTGACGTACCTGCTGGTTCTAGCTGTGTCCATTCCAGTGGGGTTCCTGTTCAAGCATTTCAGTAAGCATGAAAAGTAACCACTAAAAGTGGTTGAAAATACCAGAATAATGATCGAATGACAAAAAGCTATAATCGATCAATGATGTAGTACAATGACAATTACACTGACGCAGGTGTGCCGAGTCTCAACTACGATGACATTGTAATGACAGGTAATGACGCGTTGCACAAGTACAGTTGTAGCTGACCCCAGCTCTGGACTGGACACTTAGTGGCACTGCAGAACACCATGAAGACACGCACTGCACTGACAAAGGCTACTGGAGCCACAGAAAATCACAAACCCGAATGAGAAATGTTAAGTTCTGGCTACTCTGCTAAAGAGCTGGGCTTTTCAGAACAGTTACAAGTGCTGACGCAGGTCATAGGTCAGCCCTTAATAGCAGTAGCAGCTGAGTCACTGCCCTCCTTTGCAGACCAAACCGGACCTCTAGAATCCATTCTCTTACCAATTATTAGCAGCAGCATCATTATCCCTGCCCTCCTTTACTCCTTTGCAGTCCTTCTGTTCAGCGCTTGCCAGGCGCGTCGAGTCCAATTTATTTTCACCCGCGCTATTTCAAAGTCATTTCATTCCCAGTAAAACAGGTTTAAAAGGCCCTGCGTATCAACAGCACACTCAGCCCTGCATCTCCAGCCAAGCCCCACCCCTTGTTCGCTGTATTTATCACATCTCTCTTCAGAGTCGTGCATACTGATCAATCCTCTCCTGATCACTCGTTTTATCACCAAACTCCTCAATAATGCGATCCCAGTCATTATTTTATTACTGTAACATCTCAAAAAGCTCTGCCAGTGTCTGTGATATTCTTTGAGCGCTGGATGCAGAAGCAGCTATCGCCTTTGTTTATGTCCGTGTTATCTCTGTGGTGCAGGGGGGGGGGCTATGTGTATTGCTCAGATATGCCCCTTTTTTCAGCTCCTATCGGTCTCACTCCACCATTGAAAGGTTTTCTCTGCTTTTTCCAGAGAAAAAACGACTAGAGACCTGTGCTTGACGTATTTTTCATGATGTCGGACAGGAGAGAGTTAAAGCAGTACCAACGAAAGCTCTAGAATCCATTCTCTTACCTTTTATTAACAGCTGCAACATTATCCCTGTCCCTCCTTTAAAGCAGCGATCACCAAATGAGACACTATTATTATCGAGCTGTCTTGATTGATTTAATCTTCTCCTGTTGTTATAGCTCCTCCAGTGAAGCAGGGGGCAGCGCTGATCCTGGGCCTGGCTTTGACAGTTGCTACCTGTGGGATCCACACCCTGCATTCTCTCATCACAGTGCTGGGCACCTGGGGCATCATCACGTACAGCTGGAGGTGAGAGATGGGCAGTTTGCTTGTTTTTGTGGACGCTTCTCCTGCATGGCTGTGATTTGTAGCAGCATCTTAAACGCTTTTTGGGCTGTCTGTACCTGTGGATGCTTAGACACTCAATGTTCCCCTCTCAGCATTCCTCTCGTAAAGTACAGCTGCGTAAAAATGATTCGGATCCATCTCTCCGCAGGGGAGGGTCATTGGTGTGGATCGGGCTGATTTCCCATTCAGAGTCAAGAAACAGCTGCTTGTGTGGATCGCAGCTCTCCACAGAGTCTAGGAAAAGCAGCGATCCTCACAAACCCAAGCAGCTGTTTCTCCACTCTTCACTCTGAATGGGAAACCAGCCCGATCCACACCAGCGGCCCTCACCTGACTGTCAGCACCTGATTTCAGTGGACAGCTCGATCCGAAGAATCGAATTGTTGGTTTGTTCCGCACTATTGGAAAGCACTTTGTGTGCTGCGCTAAAACAACACCAAAAAAAAAAAAACATGTCGCTTTATCTCTCTTTAGTATACTGAGCATCAAAAGAAACGTATCACTTCTATTGGGATAAAATTCACTAGCTGTGGTCGAAAAATGACAAACTCTGTTTTAGAGCAGGTGCAGTGACTTTTTATCGTGCTGATTAACAATCGACATCACGAAGGTGCTGCAGAATGATCTGTCGCTCTCGGGCAGGTGTTGTGACTCTTGGTCTCCCGGTTGGCGGCCTGTCATTGGCTGAGTGTGTCTGGTTACACTGTCTCGAAGGGTTTGAAATCGCTGGCTGTGAGCGCCCAAGACTGGCTGCACAGCCCACCCCAGTCCAGCCTCCAGCATGCCGTTCACAAGAAGGCGCTGCTCTCTTCACAGACGTGGCGTATTTTAATTTTTTTGTGATTTTTCTTTATCGCTTTTATTCACGCTTGCAATTCAACAGCTGAAATCACTCCATAGCCAGCATCCAATCAACTGTCTCACTAATTAAGTGATTAAGTGCTTCAGTCACTCAAGCGTGTCATGGGCAAGGATGAAGGATTGAGTGATTAAAAAGAAAAACATTTTGTCAATGTCAATCATTTATATGACTTTTGTTTAAAAAATAAATGTGTTATAATAGCGACAGGTTTCTTTTGATGCTCGGTATTCAACACATGCTTAAATACGGATAGAAGGACATGGCACCATATCTCGCGAGTGGCTCCTCACTGTTAACATTAGATCTGTTATTGTTGCTTTGACTTTACTAGTGTGTTGAGCAGCTGACGTTGAAAAGCAAACTAATGCATGTAATTGACCGATTGGTGTTGATGCATATTCACACTTCTAACCTGGCTGGCTGGTAACTGGGGCGTGTGTATGGGACTGCATGTGTCTGTTCTGTGTCTTTTTAAATGTAGGTTTTAAATCAATGAGTTACTTGTTTAATTGAAACCCAGACTCCTATTTTTATTACAGAACAGTCTTCATTTATGATAACCTCCCCCCCCCCCCCTCTCTCTCTCTCTCTCCCTCTCTCAGGTTTGCCCCCTCCCTCGCTCTCTCCTGGTCCTTTCTCTACCTGCTGTTTTTTCGGCTGGTCACATGGTTTGGTCTGCCCGCCCCCACACCTTTTACCAACGCAGTGCAGTTGCTGCTCACACTCAAGGTGAGGCACGGACGGCATCGCAGATCAGAGCCCTGCCCGGGAAGGTTTTTGTAATGCCACTCCTGTCCTGACCCGCTAAACCCACTCCCACTCCTACACGCGCATGTATTTTTTCCTTCGATTTTTATCCCCATCCCACTCGCAATAACCTTCAATCCCACAACAGAGACAGATTTCAACCGGGCTGATTCTGAGCCCGAAGGCAAATATCTTCCCCATGCTACTAATAAAAAAAAATGACATTATTTTCAACAGTTTAACAAACAGGATCCAGACAGAATTTTTATGTTTATCAAGCAGGCAGTAAAAGATTAAAACCTAGAGTTTAAACCATGTCTCAAAAAAACTGCAGCTCCCTTTGCTGACTGACACACACACACACACACACACAGATAGACTGACTGAGAGATGGACAGACTGACACACACACACACACACACAGATAGACTGACACACACACACACTACTCTGACTGACTCTCTATCTGTCTGACTGTGACTGTGTGTGTGTGGGACTGAATGACTGGACTGTGTGTCCTGTGTGTGGTGATATCATGTCTGACTGAGATAGACTGACACACACACACACAGATAGACTGAGAGATAGGACAGACTGACACACACACACAGAGATAGACTGACTGACTGAGAGATAGAGTGACAGACACACACACACACACACACACACACACACACACACACATACAGACATACTAACTGAGAGATAGGACAGAATGACACACACATACAGATAGACTGACTGACTGACTGAGAGATAGACTGACTGAGAGATAGGACAAACTGACACACACTCACAGACAAACAGAATGACGCACAAACGGAGAGATAGGACAGACTGACACACACACACAGAGATAGACTGACTGACTGAGAGATAGACAGAATGACACACACACACACAGATAGACTGACTGAGACTGACTCTGACTGTCTCTATCTGTTTGACCGTTTGTGTGTGTTGTCTATCTGACTGACTGACTCTATATCTGACTGTGTGTGTGTGTCTGTAGATGACTGACTGACTCTCTATCTGAAGACACAGACACACACACACACACACACAGACAGACAGACTAACAGAGATAGGACAGACTGACACACACATACAGATAGACTGACTGACAGAGATAGACTGACTGAGAGATAGGACAGACAGACAGACTGACTGACTGAGAGATAGACAGATTGACACACACAGACAGACTGACAAAGATAGGACAAACTGACAAACACACACACAGATAGACTGACTGACTGAGAGATAGACAGACTGACTCACAGATAGAGACTGACTGAGAGATAGGACAAACTGACAAACACACACACAGATAGACTGACTGACTGAGAGATAGACAGACTGACACACAGATAGAGACTGACTGAGAGATAGGACAAACTGACACACACACACAGACAGACAGAATGACACACTGCGTGTTACCTCTCTATCTGGTCTGACTGGTGTGTGTGTGTCTATCCGACTGACTGACTGACTCTATCTAGACTATATGTCTCTGACTGACTCTCCATCCTATCTGACTGTGTGTGTTGACATATCTGACTGACTGACTCTCGATCTAGACTGACAGACACACACAGACAGACTGACTGAGAGATAGGACAGACTGACAGACACACACAGATAGACTGACTGAGAGATAGACAGACTGACACACACAGACAGACTGACTGACTTGAGAGAGACAGACAGACTGACATGCACAGACAGGTAGACTGACAGAGAAATAGACAGACTGACATTAAAACTGGGAGAGCTATTCACAGTGTTGAAGAGTGTTTCAGCTTGAAAGCTGCCGCTATGTGTGTGTGTGTGTGTTTTCTTAGTTCTCGTTTTGCTGATTGAAGTTCCTTTCGTTTCTCAGATGGTGAGTCTGGCCAACGAGGTCAAAGCCTTTCACCTGGCCAAGAAACAGGAAGTGAGCTCGTTCAGCAAGTCCACCGTGATTGGCCACATCTCCAAGGTTCCCTCCCTCTACGATGTGCTGTGTTATAGCTACTGTTACATCGGCATCATGACAGGTACAGGGTTATGTGTTCTGGCCGTGCATAAATTAGTATTAGCTATTTCTTTATTTATTAACTGTCCCTTTACCTTGTCCTGTTACAGTTGTTCTTTGCGGTTCTAATTACAGTTGCACACAGCAGTGTGATCCAGTCCAGGTTTTACTACCAGCGTGATTAGCCCCAGTGTGTCTAGGTAACAAGCTCAGGTGTGTCTGATTATTAAACTCCTAGTGAAACCAGGACTGGATTAAATTGCTGTGCAGCGGGAGTCTTATTTACATCCCTGGATTGTAACTGCAATTTAATATCACTACCCTTATAAAAGCTTAGCATCGTGAAAGCATAGCAAAGTGTAATAAAGCACAGTGAAGTCATGGTAAAGCATAGGAAAGCAAGGTAAAGAACAGAGAGGTGAGGTAAAGCATATTAATAAATTTGCACAATTGGTATTAATCAATAACATTCTGGCAATAGAGAGCCTGTTGTGATCAAACTGATAAACTCATTGAAATTTATAAGCCAATATTTGTCTTTCCTTTTTTTAATACTTTTGATATAAAATATTTGTAGATCTCAGCAATACACAGAGCCCCTGCACCACAGAGATAACACGAACATAACAAAGGAGACAGCTGCTTCTGCATCCAGCGCTGAAAGAATATCACAGACACTGGCAGAGCTTTCTGAGATGTTACAGTAATAAAATAATGACTGGGATCGCATTATTGAGGAGTTTGGTGATAAATCGAGTGATCAGGAGAGGATTGATCAGTATGCACGACTATGAAGAGAGATGTGATAAATACAGAGAACACGGGGTGGGGCTGGAGATGCAGGGCTGAGTGTGCTGTTGATATGCAGGGCCTTTTAAACCTGTTTTACTGTGGGGGGGGGGGGGGGATGACTTTTAAACAGCCCGTGTGAAAATAGATTGGACCCGACGCGTCCAACAGGCACTGAATAAACAGACCGCTAAGGGTTAAAACACAGAAGTTAATTGGTACTTTAATTGTAAAGGGGATGGAAGTTGAGCTTTCCTTGTTTTTGAAAGCAACACATTAACGAATGGATTGTTCAGTACCTGCCAGTAAATATTTCTGGCAGGCAGTTGCTGGTAAATGTGTTGATGAATTGCTCTCACATGTTTCCGTGTGTCCTCTCTGCTCTCCACAGGCCCGTTCTATCGCTATCAGACCTACGAGGACTGGCTGAGTCAGCGCGCCTCGAGTTCAATCCCAGCGCTGAGCCCATGTCTGCAGCACCTGCGCTGGGTCCCTGTGTACGCAGCTCTCTTCCTGGGCGTGTCCGCCGTCTTCCCTCTCGCGCACGTGCGCTCCGAGGACTTCCTGCAGCAGCACTTCCTGTACAGGTAGCCGACACGCAGAGGCGGGAGAGACTGACAATATCTATATATTTTTTTTTTTTTTGCCCTGATTTTCACCCCCAATTTAAAATGGCCTTCTTTCACCAAAGCAATTCCCCACACAGCTGCTCAGGAGAACTGAAGGTTCAGCGGGCGTCCTCCGATCCCACGCCCGAGCCAGCTTCCTCTTCCAGGAACTCGAGAGCGTGTGTCGGCGAGCTACCGCCCTCTGGTGGACAAATGCCAGCCTTGCAGGGGTCCGCTCTGAGCTCACTGGACCCCTACCAGTAGGGTTCACTGTAGCGCCGTGAGGAGAAACAGTCTCTGCCAGTTTCACTTCCCTAACCCCCCTGGGAACACCACAGCCAATGAGACTCTCCCTTTGGGATCCCCAGAGAGACCAGTGACGTTGCACAGCCAGGATGCACACCTGCGCTCCCCTGACTGTATGACTCCCACCGCGCACCATGCGGCTGTGCCTTTACAGGCAGGAGGCTAATTAGCCCAGTGTGTATCTGTGCCACCTGGCCCTAACTCAAATCTAAATTAGCGACTATTATATAGCACTGCTCCTGTAGTATAAAAGCGCTGATCTCTCTAACCTCTCCCTGTGTTTGCGTTCTAGACTGTTCTACATGGTTCCGGTGTTCTTTGTGTTCCGGATGCGGTTCTATGCTGCCTGGTGCACAGCGGAGGCAAGCTGCATCACTGCAGGACTGGGGGCATACCCAGAGGGGGCGCTGTCCAAGGCAGGAGGGGGTCCCACAGTGGAGTACAGGTGACTGTGATCACATTAATAACATGCTTGAACATTAGCCTGCCTGACTTTCTCAGTTTCTTCAGAGTTGAGCGTTTTGAGGTTCTGGGTGAACTGCCTTTGCAGCATTGCAAGATCCACTCACAAGAAGCAGCAGATACTTCCAGTAGATCACAGGCTTTGCTCAAGGAAGCCGAGCCTCTTGTCTGCTTGACGGCTGGTTTGTGGTTTGCGTTAGGGGTAGCACCGCATAGCAAAGTGGCAGTCGACCTCAGAGATTGATAGTTGACTCATCACGCATTTCTGTAAAATTGAAATTCTTACACCCAGAGTAAATAAAGGATATAAATGACAAATCTTGAGGTGTTCTAAATTTGCACGCCACGCTATGGTTGACCCTATGTTGACCTCTGTGTTCTCTCCCCCTCAGCCCCTCCCCGGACTCTCCTGTCCTCTATGACTTTGAGACGGTGCGCAACATTGACTGCTATAACACGGACTTCTGTGTGAAAGTGAGGCATGGCATGCGCTACTGGAACATGAGTGTGCAGTGGTGGCTTCACAATTACATCTACCGCAACGCACCCTTCCGATCGTACATCATGAGGTGAGCACTGTCTGTGTGCCTGTCTGTCTGTCTACTGGAACGCACCCTTCCGATCATATGTCATGAGGTGAGTTCTGTCTGTCTGTGAGTGTCTGTGTGCTGTCTGTGTGAATGCACCCTTCCGATCATATGTCATGAGGTGAGTTCTGTCTGTCTGTCTGTGAGTACTGTCTGTGTGCCTGTCTGTCTGTCTACTGGAACGCACCCTTCCGATCATATGTCATGAGGTGAGTTCTGTCTGTCTGTGAGTACTGTCTGTGTGCCTGTCTGTCTGTCTACTGGAACGCACCCTTCCGATCATATGTCATGAGGTGAGTTCTGTCTGTCTGTCTGTGTGTCTGTCTGTCTGTCTGTGAGTACTGTCTGTGTGCCTGTCTGTATGTCTGTCTGTCTGTCTACTGGAACGCGCCCTTCTGATCGTATGTCATGAGGTGAATACTGTCTCTCTGTCTGTCTGTCTGTGTCTCTGAGTGTCTGTCTGAGTGTCTGTGTGTCTCTCTGTCTGACCGTCTCTGCATCTGTGTGTGTGTCTGTGTCAGCCTCTGTCTGTCTACATCAAAACACATTTCAAGCCATGAAGGCTGATGTAAATTCCCCCCTCTCCCCAACATCCTGTCCCTGGTTAACATGCACTTACTGTGAAAAGAATGCTGACGGGTTACTTTGGCAGGGGCTGAGAAAGCACGGAACAAACCGTTTTTGTAAAGCTATTAGCCAGATATTTTTCACTGATTTTCTTTGTCCAGTATGCGTGGGGTACCGTACTGTGCCTCAGGCAGGTGTATTAACCCCAGTGCCTCTCTCCCTGTCAGAGCTGCCTGGACCATGTTTATCAGTGCTTACTGGCACGGGCTTCATGTCGGCTACTACCTGTCCTTCCTCACAATCCCCCTGTGCCTGGCTGCAGAGACCTCGATGGAGCGCGGGGTGCGGAGCCGCCTCTCTCCTGCGGGGCAGTACTGGTTCGATTGGGTGCACTGGTTCCTGAAGATGCGGGCCTATGATTACATGTGCATGGGCTTCGTCCTGCTGAGCTGGGAAGACACGCTGCGCTACTGGGGCTCCATCTACTACTGCATCCAGGGGGTGGCGCTGCTGTGCATAGCGCTGGGGCAGGCGCTGGGCAAGGGAAGGGGAGGGGAGCAGAGGGAGAAGAGAGGGGGGGAGGAGAAGCAGGAGGAGAGGGAAAAGGGGGAGGAGGAGAGGGAGAAGAGAGAGTGAGGAGGCGAGAGGGGGAATGGATTGGAAGGGAGAGGGAGAAGGAGAAGAGGGAGGAGAGGGAGAAGAGGGAGGAGGACGAGGAGATGAGAGTGAGGAGGCGAGAGGGGGAAGGGATTGGGAGGGAGAGGGAGAAGGGGGAGGAGGATGAGGAGATGAGAGGGAGGAGAAGGAGAGGGGGGAATGGATTGGAAAGGAAGGAAGGAAGAGGGAGGGGGAGAGGAGTTAGAATAAGCAGGAAGGCGTTGGAGAGGGGGATGAGAGGTGGGAAAAGTGGGGAGAGGGAGAATGGATTGGAAAGGTAGGGAGAAGCGGGGAGAAAGGAGATAAGATGAGTGAAAGAGATGGTGGTTAAAGGAGGAGGAAGGGTTAAACAACAAGAGGGGAGAAGTGGAAGAAAGGGGGGAATGTGGTATTAAGAAGGAAAGAAGGAAGTGAGAAGATAGATCGATACAATCGTGGCCTTTTTAGTATGTATCATTTTTCATACACTGTAAATATTTTGCCTCTGTGTTACTGCTAAGTTCCTGCAACCCAGACCACGCCCACATTCCAACCAGCCGTTTTCTGTAATCCACACCCACAAATCCTTAAACTCGCTGCAGTGGACCATGTGACCTACTGCAAAGGTACCAGGATGCAGCGGTTTATACATGGAATCCACACCCACAAATCCTTAAACTCGCTGCAGTGGACCATGTGACCTACTGCAAAGGTACCAGGATGCAGCGGTTTATCAATAGTGTTGTATTTAAAATGAAACACCAGCCATGCAGATATTTCAAACACACATAGATACAGCGCATTTAAAGAGAAGAACCACAATATTCTCAGCACAGTGAAGAGATCCTGTGTGAGAGAAAACATAGATTTTAAAGGCTGGTTAGAGCTCATTTAAATTGGTGAGCAGAGATCCTGTTAATAAAGCTAATAAGAGGTGAGAGAATGGATTTTAAAGATGGTCAGCGCTCCTGTAAAGGGAGGGGTCAGTGATCCTGTTAATAAAGCTAATAAGAGGTGAGAGAATGGATTTTAAAGATGGTCTGCGCTCCTGTAAAGGGAGGGGTCAGCGATCCTGTTAATAAAGCTAATAAGAGGTGAGAGAATGGATTTTAAAGATGGTCAGCGCTCCTGTAAAGGGAGGGACCAGTGATCATGTTAAGGGAGAATGTATTAAGTTAGACCACCTTTAAATACATCACTGTAGATGTAAGAGTTAGTAGCTTCAAATGCCCTTTAATTGTTTTTGTTATCCCGTTACTATTTCAAGGTGTTTGCAATCAGGCAGGGTGCTTGTGCTGCTTCAGTATTGAGGCATTAACTCTAAATCTTCCCTTACCTGACCGAGCTTGTCTGGAGAACCCTAACTGCCAGCACTGAACTGTCTTCCTCTTTTCCACTACAAGCATGTGACATTACGACCTGCAGAGTGGGCGGGGCTGGCAGAGGTGAAAGGTCGTGCTGTCACATGATTTGAAAGGATTGAGGTAGGCTGTTCTGTGCTGTGGTTTAGGGTTCTCCAGACAAGCGCAAAGCAGATTTATTGAAAGATTATGATAACTTTACTGGAGCGACAGAACCACTGTGAATGATTGCAGACAGCACAGTAAGGGAAAGGTACTGTATCAAAGCAGTGACAATTCATACTGAAGCTGCTTTTTCTTAAAAGGATTGACCCTTTGCTCCCTGGTAAACCTGCCAAGCTGCCTAGCCAGTATTGTTAATTGTACAGCTGTGGCTGAATGTTTTGTGTCACCTAGAAATTTAGAATTGAGACATAATTTATATCTATCTATCTATCTATCTATCTATAGATAGATATTTAACATCATGTAGTCAAGCCAACTACAAAATGATATTACAAAAGTCTACCATAATAGCAGTACAGAAGTATTTCACGTTCGATGTCGAAATGTCACATTTCTCAGTTTTTTTCAGTTTTTCATTAAGCATATGGAAAACTACAAAGCGCTGTGTAATTCAATATGTTAACGTGACATTCAGCTGTTTATATTTGACTTTACGAAGCAGAATGAGTTCGTTCTGTAGGGTGATGCAAAACTTTTGGCCAGAGCTGTAGTTTCACTTTCATGTTTTGTATTAAAAAAAAGTTTGATCACAAGGCAAGTTGTAACGTTCCAGCTGCAAAGCTTCGTAAGTATTATCAAATATGTTTGTCGGATTGTTCTTTTTCTTGCTGATCGTCCAGAGAATCGAGATGTTGTATCCTGCAGTGTGGAACACCTGTAACACCTCATTTGGGCTTTGCACACAAAGCATCTTTCAGTTACTAGAAACTCCTCTGACGTGAAGCGAGTTCAAAACTAAAACCACAGCCCTGTCTGAAAGCGGCTTACATTCTAAGATTCAGTACGGCCACCTTTGGCATCAATAACAGCTTGCAATCTTTTTGGCATCGTGTTGTAATTTGATTCTGTTCTTCCTGAAGTTGCATGGAGCCCAAGCAGCTGCAGAAGCAATGAGGTGTTCTAGGAACTCTGCACACTGCTGTCTATGCGTTTAACAATATAGAGAATCAGAGCTGGGTGGTTACTCGGATCTTCCAAGTCATGCCTTTCAGCAGATTTTTAAATCAGCAGGTATTAATTCAAATTGACAGAAACCTATTAGCGAAAAATTGATTATGCTTTTCCCCTGATGTGCAATCTGCAGTATGAGTCACTGATAATAAGACAGTGGGCTGGAGTCTCAAAGCGATTTACTCCAAATTGTCACTAGCACAGTTTGGAATCACTCTGCGTTCTTAATGCAACTTGTCTTGCACGGTGCTTTGACCAGGAACTCGGCCACTGCTCCTCAGTCCTAGTTTCCATTGACATATTCGAGGTAGGCTTGGTTGGCCAACCTTTATATTAGTAAGCGCCATCTAGTTCACAACTAGCGTATTGCCAGCAAAACATTAGGAAATCCAAAGTGACAGTAGATGGCGCTGGCTGCGTTACAGATACTGCTAGCTAGAACTGAAGAGCAGCTCCCAATCTCAGGTGAAAGCACCTGCTGCTTATCAGGTGTGTGATAACGTGTTGCCATGGCTACCTCTGTGATGTCATAATGAGCCTCCCACCACTTGGTCTTTGAGTCTGCAGTCTTGTCCCGCCTTCCTTCTCAGATTCTGTTTACTTTCCTAAACACCGAGTCTCGTTCATGCGTTCAGCAAGGCCGGCAGCAGCACGGACACAGAGACTGTATTAATAAATAAGAGCAAGAACTTCCTTGTGAAATAAAGTGTTGCTGTTTTGTAAGAAACTGTGTCTCGGGTTGCTTCTTCAGCGTCTGCAAAATATATATTAGCTGCAATCACCTGCACGCAAACAAGTGCAATGCACTGTGCTCCTCCAGTTACTAGTTAGGTATGCAATGCTGTTGCATTTCATGTATTCGGGAATCCTAATCACCTGGCCTGTACAGGCACCCTTGTTCCATTCCAATCGTGGGATGGCGTGATGAACACAAGTCTTTTTTACACCTCCACCAAACTTGGAGCACCCCTACTCTCCCACACACGTTTCAGATTTGGCTGTAATCCGATACTCTCGATTTCATACAAATATTTTGTACCGATAATTACGCGATAACGGTGAGCCTGTGGAGGCAGTGCAGTCCAGTGGGTTAAAGTCCAGAGCTTGTAACAGGAAGTTCACCGGTTCAAATCCCACCTCTGCCACTGACTGACTCTGTGTGTGACCCTGAGCGAGTCACTTCACCTCCTTGCGCTCTGCGGATGAGATGTTAAATCAGTGTCTTATTGTAAGTGACTCTGCATATAATGCGCAGTTCACAGCCTGCCTCTGTAAAGCGCTTTGTGATGGTGGTCCACTATGAAAGGCGCTATATAAAGATATTATTATCTGTGTCCATTGCTTTTGCTGTTCCTAGTGTTATATTCTGCTGTTACCCTGGTAGACTATAGTTATAGTAAAAACCTTTTTTTCCCCGTAACAGTGTGGAGTATGGTGTGTGGGGAAAAATCCTCATTTAAATGCATGAAACTCTGAGGCACTGACACAACAAAATGTGAAAAAAGATCAGGGGGGTGTAGACTTTCTATAGGCGCTGTAAAGGACCTCGGATACCTCTTATATTTCGGCCAAAGGAAATTAAAAAGCGATGAATGACTGACACTGACTGACACACACACACACACACACGCACTCATCTGAAAGAGTCCAAGCTGGTCGTATACCTGAAACATGGGTTGTGTGTCACAAGTCTCAGAGAAGACTCTTAAAAATAAAAATTTGTCTCCTCGAAGGTGTGTGTGAGAGAGAGCGAGAGAGCAACAACTCTAATGGTCAAAACCAGACCGGACCAGCATACAATAAAAGAGACTGACTGAATAAAAGGGGAAATTATTATAGTCCAAGACTGACTGGACATTATTGGAGATTTCTATACAGGCAGACTTCCTAGAACCAGAGAGGGAAACAGAGGGAGAGAATTATAACTTTGTGGACTAAGAAAGAGGATAAGAGAGAGAGGGCGAGGGAGTGAATACTTTAATAAGTGGATGCTTGGCACAGAGAGATGTTGAGAGAGAGAGAGAGAGACAGAGACAGAATGGAGTGGAATGGATCAGCAAGGGGCACTGATCGATCATCAGGTAAGACAAGCAAATAACACTGTATGGATCTGTGTCTCTGTTTGTCTGTGTGTCTGTCTCGGTAAGGATCTGTGTGTGTGTTTGTCTCTGTGTGTGTTTGCCTGTGTGTTGGTCTCTGTAAGGATCTGTGTGTGTGTGTGTGTGTGTGTTTGTCTGTATGTTGGTCTCTGTAAGGATCTGTGTGTGTGTGTGTGTTTGCCTCTGTGTTGGTCTCTATAAGGATCTGTGTGTGTATGTGTGTTTGTCTGTATGTTGGTCTCCACAGAGAGATATTCCTAGACACAAACACACACAAAGACACACAACAGACATACAACCAGAGACCAGAGACATTCCTAGACACTACACACACACAAAAGAGACACACACACCACAAAAAGGAGACACAACCAGAGACATTCCTAGACAAACACCACACACCAAACAAACACAAACAAACGGAGACACACACAGACAAATTCTCGGAGACACAACCAGGAGACATTCCTGGACACAACACACACACAAAGAGACATTCAAAGACACACACAACACGGAGACACAACCAGAGACATTCCTAGATTCTGTGTGTGTGTGTGTTTCTCTGTGTGTGTGTGTTTGCCTCTGTGTTGGTCTCTGTAAGGATCTGTGTGTGTGTTTTTCTGTCCTGTGTCAAGTCAGGCATTGTTGCATCAAGAAAGTTTTTCGGTTCAGATAAACAAATAGAAGCTGTTCAATTAGGGATCTACCAAATGTGAGATTTTGAATGTTATTAATCGGGAAATTGAAGGGTCATTCATCTCTTCAGGGGTCAACAAATACCGGATTAGTGCTGAGAGAAAAAAAAAAAAAAAATTAAAAGCGCTACTGCCATCGAAGCAAACTGCTTAATTCTGTAGATAGGGCATATTTATCCCTTCGACGTCATGTGTGCATTGCACTTAGTAACATTAAAACTAATACTAATAAAATAAACCGTCCTTGGACAAATGCAATTTTTAAAAAAATACTCCAGAGGGGGGTAACTTTCTTGTTTGGTGTTTACATGACAACCCTGTTTAAGAGAGCCTCTCAGCGCGTCTGGTTTTCCTGTGACCTGTCCTTTGAAGACGGGGCGGTACAGCCGGGGGTGGGACTGTCGCATTGTTATTCTGATTTAAGTTGCTAAATTCTAGTTTTCAGCATTGGAGTTAAAAAAAATTGTAAAAATTTAAAAAATGAACGACAAAGCAAAAAAAACAAAGTATATTTCGGCAGAGGATCGTGTCAAGAAAGTTCCTCGAGAAACTGGACACGCAGATGGAGGTAAATTGTTTTGCGCTTCTTGTAATTTTTTCTTCCCGAATAAAATAGGATCGCTATTTAGATCGTTTAGATTCTGAACGAAAAACAAACCAACGCCTTTCAGTAAACAAACTGGACAGTCAACGCAGACCAAAAGCCTTCCTGTCGGTTTGTAGTCAGGTTCTGTGCTACAGGTACGATCCAGCACAG
>NC_054562.1:2170741-2220331 GCF_017654505.1 Polyodon spathula | reverse complement strand
CGCGCGCGCGCGACGCGCGCGCGGGGGGCCGCGCGAGCGCGCGAGCGCGAGCGCGCGACGAGCGAGCGCGCGAGCGCGAGGGCCGCGCGCGGCGCGCTGCCGGGCTCGAGACGGGGCGCGGCGTGCGCGCGTCGCGGGGCGCGCGCGCGCAGGAGCGCCGCGCGGCACCCGGGGGGCAGCGCGCGCGGCGTCCCCGGCGCGCGCGGGCGCGCGCGCGCGCGCGCGCGACGCGCGCGAGCTCGGCGCAGCGGGGGGCGCCGCGCCGGGGGGGCGCGCCAAGCGGGGCGGCGGCGGGCGCTTCGCTACCTCGAGAGGTCGCGCGCGCCGGGTGGCGCAGAGCGCGCGCGCGCGGTGTGTGGCGCGGGACCCGCGGTACCTCCGCGGTTGCGCCGCCGCGCGCGCCTCGGAGCGCTCGAAGGGCAACCCCGTGCGGGGGGGGGGGCGTTCGTGGCGCGCGGCGGTGGCCGGTCGTGTCTCGCCTTCACCGCGTTTCTCGCGCTCGATTCTTTCTCGCGCTCCGGTCGCCTCCGCTCGGTAGTTCAGCGCTCGTCTGCTGCGGCTCTCAGTTTGGCCTCGCAGGGGGCTCCCTCTCTCGCGCTGAAGGCCTCGCTCTCTCGCTGCTCGCGGCGCGCGTCGGGTGCTCTGAGCAGCGGGTGCGCGCTCGTTCGCGGCTTGCTCGCTGCTAGTCTCAGGTTCGTGGTGTGCGTCGCGCTCTCGTGTGGAGTCCCTCGCTTTTCGCGCCTCTGGGGGGGTGTCGATTTTGGCTCTTCGCTCGCCGTTGGCTCTCGCCGCTGCTTTGCGGTGGGTCTCTCGCGCGCGTCCTCTGCTCATCATCGGGCGACACTCAGCCCGGCTGTGGTGGGAGAGAGATAGAGACGAGAGCTGCACACACACACACACAAAAGTATATAAAACAAAACTTCTGTTAAGTACAAGTTTTACTAGTTAAATAGATCTGCGTAAAATCTAAAAGTTGTATATAATTAAACTGGTCTATAAACGTATGTGGAAAACGTGGGAGCGCGGGGGCTACACTCCCTATATGTAAAAACACACCCGAGGTTCCAGTGCAGCTTCGGGCGCTGGCAGTGCTATAGACGGAGCACCAGGCTGAGCATCCCAATGTCGCTGCACACCTCTACCGGTCCCTCGACCCGGCCTCTGCTCCGAGAAGCACTGCCCGCTGATCTGCAGCTCCGGTAGAAGTGCCAGGCGCAGAATCCGCTTCACACACGCACACACATTATAACGAAACGTGGATGTCTTGTAAGATTATAAACATTCACACAAAAGTCTTTATTTTTGCGTATTGCATAATAATAATAATAATAATAATAATAATAATAATAATAATAAGTATCGCGACCGATATATCTTCGGTTAATTGTGCTTAACAACATGCATTTACAGAAAAATTAATAATAGGGTGTGCACATAATCCATAAGATTATTTTATTAATGAATGACGTCAACACTATCTAATCCCCAATTACTGTTACCTCGCTGAGCAGGCTGATACAAAAATAAATAATAAATAAATAAACAAAATATAATAAATACATATATAATACAATAGCAAAACCGGGACGATTGAACTTTTTTTTTGTTTGTTTCTGACCAAGACAAAAAAATGAAGGTTTAAAACTGGGACAATCTGGTAAAACTGGGAGGGGATGTCTGGTCACCCCAGACTCGTTAGCAGCACTAATTAACTCAACGAGACCGTCACAAGCCAAGAAGACTAATAATCAAGTCACTCTCTTACCTTTAGTCTCTGAAGATCCTCGTGGGGAACGAGCTACAAGCCTCTGCAATGGTCTTTAGCAGAGAAAACATTGCCGTGGAATGTGCTCAGATTCCCCGAGGGCCGCAGGGTCATTCCAACTTACTCTCAATTAGATTTATTGATCAAATTATTTGCTGCATTTTTTCAAAGTGGCTTACGTTGATAGTTTTAAAAATGCGCTTGATTCAAGGCACATGACCTATGAAACATTTTGAGACCCGGAGAGAAGTGTTACGTTTGTCCGATTAATCTAATGATTTGACCAATGAAGTGATTGAGAGCCGAGGTGGAACTAACGGAACCGAGTTTGACACCCCTGTTCTGTTTATTGTGATCTTAAGGAAGTTCCACGTTCGTTTTCTGAGGGTGGTTGTCTAAATGCGAGCCCACTGTTGCTTTCCTCTACAGGCTACCAGTATTACTCTCCAGACAGTGAGTCTCTCTGCTCCAGAGCAAGCTCACTTTCCTACAACAGAGCTCTGTACCCCCTTGGAGCTCAAGGGGAGCACTCTGCCAGAGACGAGACAGGAGAGGGGGTGAAGGCGCTGAGAGAACTGCCCCTCCACCTGGCCCAAAAACGTGTCCTGAGGTAGGATTGCTGCCGTGCCTTCATATAGCCCTGGACTATATTTCAAGTTTATTCTGAGTGGTTGTTATTCTCCCCAGCGAAGTGGGTCTAGTGGATGTGATCTCACAGGTGACATCTGTCACACGTCACACGTTTTCTTTAGCAGGCGTTGTTTGGAGAATTGGATACATGGTATTATCTCTCTGTATATCCATCCATTTCTGAGTCCGCTTCGCTGTCAGTGGGTGTCATTTTAATGAATGGTGGGGCTATGCTATTATTTCGGATGTCAACAGTACCATGTGTATTGCATTAAGAGGGCTTTGCAATGATTCTGCAAGATTTAATAATAATAATAATAATAATAATAGTAATAATAACCACATAGAAAATAAAATTTATCTATAGCGCACTGGCGAATGTCACTATACTATAGTGGACCACCATCACAAAGCGCTTTACAAGATACGAGGCTAGGGTGTGTGAGCTATGCATCAGCTGCAGAGTCACTTACAACAACCTCTCACCCCAAAGATGGGTTGTGATTTTCCTTCCCTAATGATGGCCCTCCGGGTTTACAGCAGATGCAACTGGAGGTTTCTAACTCTGTGTGCTTTGTTTGTTTGTTATGTTTTCATCTCCGAATACGGTTGACTGTAGTTATTTGTTAAAAGTCCTGAAATTCCTAATAATGTACTCTTGACAGTCGCGGGGAAGCCCGGGTGTAGCTTTGAGCCCTTTCCTTGTTTGGCCTCGGCTGATATCGAGTTTCATTGGCCCTGGTTTTATTTGTTCTGTTGTGTGCTAAGCATGTCTCAACATGAAACTTGAAACAGGATAACAGGAGTTAACCCTCCTGTTCTCTTCAGAATTTAGGTGCATCTGTTATGTTTTGGGTCATCTTGACCCGATGCAATTTCAAACTAATTTTTAAACAGCCTTAAATTGATTAACTGTTTTTATTTGCAAAGGTTTGACTCTCTTCTGCTCTTTTAGTCCAGGAGCTGTGATAAAACTTCTTTGACTGCCAGCCTGGGAGCTCCTCATTCTGGAGTGTCTTTACCAGTGAGATGCTGTTGCAATGCTGACAGAGAAAATGAGGCTCTGCCTTGTAGATATATATTTGTGTTTGGTTTATAAATATCTCCAGACAGGTGTAGCCATTTCCAGAAATAATAATACAAATATAATAATAATACAATAACAAATTGAGGAAGTTTGCCTTGTTTTCCTGCACATAAATCTACACAGATAAACGCCACGGGGCACAGTGACCCGAAACATCTTATTTGTACACATGACCTGTTCAATAAAAAATAAACAGCTCAAAGGTTTAAGTTCATGACCCCAACTTAGGAAAAGTCATAAAATATTATACAAAAAATGAAAAGAAAAACAGCATTTAAGCCAATTGGAAACTAGAGTCGAGTCAAACAGACCCGAAACCGAACAGGCGGGTTAAAGGAAGGGTATTTCTGTGACATTTGGTGCAATTGAATTTGATGCATTTCGAGCCAAACTCCCACCAGCCTACCCTTTCCAAGCGCCCCACGCTCGGAGCAAGCATTTCCAAAATCTGGAAAAGCATACTACGATGACAGTAGGATGACATCAAAATTCTAGCAAAGGAGCGTTCCATTCTGGGTGACGTTTTCCTCTCTGACCTCCAGTCACCCCACCCCCTGGCCTGTTTAAAACTGCCCTCGCAGGCTGACTCAGCGTCTCTGTCGCTCGTTTTCAGTAAGGTCAGTCAAATGAAGATTCCTGTAGTCACTACATGGCAGTCGTGGAAGCTGAGCAAAGCCAAGTCAATGAAGAGGTTTGGAGAGGGAGTCCAAGAGGCTTCCCTTTACCTCAAGCTGTGGAGGAAAGCCTTGCTGAAAATCGGAGGTGAGGGACTGTTTTAGGGGCAGGAGAGTACACAGGCTGACTCTATTGGGACTGGGAGGGAGGGAGGATTGACCTGGTGGTAAGAACTGAGAGAGTGGGAGGGAGAGGAGGGGCTGGCACTAGTAGTTAGAGCTGAGGATGGACTGGGAGTCTGGCTTTAGTGGTTAGAGCTGAGTAGGGACTGGGACGGAGGGAGGGAGGCTGGCTCTAGTGGTTAGAGCTGAGGAGGGACTGGGAGGGAGGGAGAGAGGGAGGCTGGCTCTAGTGGTTAGAGCTGAGCAGGGACTGGGACGGTGGGAGGGAGGGAGGCTGGCTCTAGTGGTTAGAGCTGAGGAGGGACTGGGAGGGAGGGAGGGAGGCTGGCTCTAGTGGTTAGAGCTGAGGAGGGACTGGGAGGGAGGGAGGGAGGCTGGCTCTAGTGGTTAGAGCTGAGAAGGGACTGGGAGGGAGGGAGTGAGGGAGGCTGGCTCTAGTGGTTAGAGCTGAGGAGGGACTGGGAAGGAGGGAGGGAGGCTGGCTCCAGTGGTTAGAGCTGAGAAGGGACTGGGACGGAGGGAGGGAGGGAGGCTGGTTCTAGTGGGTAGAGCTGAGGAGGGACTGGGAGGGAGGCTGGCTCTAGTGGTTAGAGCTGAGAAGGGACTGGGACGGAGGGAGGGAGGGAGGCTGGCTATAGTGGTTAGAGCTGAGGAGGGACTGGGAGGGAAGGAGGGAGGCTGGCTCCAGTGGTCAGAGTTGAGGAGGGACTGGGAGGCTGGCTCTCTGAGGGACAAAGAGAGGTTTTGCCTGAGTAAATGACTGGTCTTCTCTGCACTAACAGGTAATTTTGGAAGTGGTATCCAATCCTATTTTGTCTTCCTCCGGTTTCTGGTGCTGCTAAACTTTGTGACGTTCCTGCTGATCGGAGCTTTTGTGGTGATTCCCAACATCGTGTTCAGAACTCTGAATCTGACCTCTATCGAGACGGGGAGCAATGCATCAGGTAAGAAAACATGAGCGAGGAACTCCCTCGCACTGCGAAACCAAGGGGGATGCTTCCACAGCCCCAACTAGCCCTAAAAACGTGTTACAGGTGATGAAACATCCTGAGAGTGACGAAGAGAACCCAAGCTATATAATACAGTAGCTGGTTCTAGTTTTGTAAAAATTGACAGGCGTTTTACCTCTTTCAAACAGGGCTTACACAAGTGAGTGTAATCTCTTCGCTATTGACTCCTGCGATATATACAAGTGCGACACTTTTGCTATCCAGGGACATCACCAAGGGTCCCGTTGACAGCACAGCAGCCTGTCACTGAATCCTTGCTTCTCAGTCCTGCTTTCACAGCTGACTTTGTAAGTAAAACCCAGGACCTTCTAAACAAGTATAACCAACAGAAGAAATCCACACACTTCACAATTCCATTCACTAAATAGGTTTCAACTATGCAGTTTTTTTTTAAAAGGAAATCTAAGGTTTTTTTTCTACTTAATCTTCCTTTATTTTTCCATGCCCTGTGGATTCAGGATGTATTTGAGGGGGTTATTACATTGTCCTTTACTTGTGGTTTAAAAGCGTTCCAGAACCTCCTGCAGCGCTTTGAAGCACATTGCATTGCCTCTGCTGGATCCTGTGGTGTTGTCTGTATAGTTTTCAGAGTGTTGGCATTTTTACTCAAACATCTTCGGTAAATAAATATGATTTATTGAAAGAAAAAAACTTTTTCTCAAGCACGATCGCCAGGACAAAGAGGTGTTTTTTGCTTTTGTTTTTTTCGCGGTGAATCCAGATCATGCTGTGCTTGAGTGATGTGTTCTGGGAACAGAGAAGCAGATTTCTTGCAGGATTGGAATTACAGCCTGCGTAGGGTTCCCTGAAAAAGCTGAAAACTTTGGTCTAATTGTTACCTGGTCCCCAGGGGTTCACCTCGTAATTAGACAAAGGGATTAAACATTTTGCATATGCAGACTGTACAATGCACTAGTAAGACCTCTTCTTGAATATTGTGATCAGTTCTGGTCACCTCACTACAAAAAGGATATTGCTGCTCTAGAAAGAGTGCAAAGAAGAGCGACCAGAATTATCCCGGGTTTAAAAGGCATGTCATATGCAGACAGGCTAAAAGAATTGAATCTGTTCAGTCTTGAACAAAAGAAGACAGCGGACATCTGTGTTACAGTCTCACCAGTTTCTACCACTGTAGCCAATGAATAGTTAGAGGAGGCAAGATGGAGTGAAGACAGTATTCTCTTCCTTGTGCCAAAAAGAATTTTATGTTATTTTTTTTCAGCCTTACTTAGCTTTTGTCATTAACACGCCCTTAACGGCCCTAAAGTGCTTCCTCCTTCCTGGTTCAGTATATACTGTGCGTTGCTAGGAGACCAAACATGGACCCCTGCAACTGCATTACAGGAACTGAAGTACAAGATATACCTGAAACTTAGAAGAAGAAGAAGAAGAAGACGAAGAAGAAGAAGAAGAAGAATGCTAAGACGAAAGAAGAAGAAGAAAAGACTAAGACTAGAAGAAAAGAAGAAGAAGAATAAGCAAGAAATATTTTCAAAAAGTAAAAAAGTAAGTTATGTTATTATTATTATATTATATTATTATTATTATTATTATATTATTATTATTATTATTATTATTATTATTGACTGGTGTAACTCAGAATACTTTAAGAGCTAAAATTGAAAATCCTGATGATACTCAGAATACTTTAAGAGCTAAAATTTAAATCCTGATGATACATCAACAGTGATTTTAATTATAACTCCTTAGAACCCCTACTGGAAAAATAAATAAGAAATAAAATAAATACAGTAACTAACCCCTTGCAACAAGCACTAAATCTTTCAGTATAAACCCATTCACCATCTTCAGTTTCACAAAGATTAGTTCAGGTGTTTGTACAAGCTAAAATCCAAGCTAACCTTTGTTCCCCTTCCTAGATATCAAGTTAGATAGTTAGAGATGCCTATTGTTACAGCTCTGAGATCTCTCTATCCCTCTCACTCTCTCTCCCAGACCCTGCTCTCTAACCCCAGGCTCTCCGTTCGCTAAAAAACACCCTTCTCCTCTCATGTATTCTAAACGCCCCCCCCAACCAAACAACAAACTCACCACCCCTCGCATTCTCCACCCCTGACCCTCTCTGTCTCGAGCTCCACCTCTCATATGTACCCCTACCCACTGTCCTCTCTGTCTCTCTGTCTCTAAAAACCGATATCTAAAAACCCCTCCCCTCTAAGAACCCCCTAGCTAACCCCCCCCTCTCTAGTAATTCCCTCTAAAAAAAACTAAAAAAAGAACCTGTCTCAAACCCCTCCCCCAATCTCTTCTAGCTCTCCTCACTGTCCTCATCCCCTCTCCTTCTCCCTAAAAAAAAAAAAAAGAGCATTAACCCCTCCCCCCTCTCGACTGTCTCTCTAAACCCCATAGATCCCCCCACCTCTCTTCTGGTCATCGTAACTCGCTCGTCAACCCCTCCCCCCGCTCTGTCTCTCCTCCTAACCACAACCAAATATCCTGTAAACACCCTCCCCCTCTCTGTCTCTAAACCCCTCCCCCCTCTCTGTCATGTAATCCCTAACAAAAACCCTCCCCCTCTCTGTCTCTCTAACCCCTCCGCCCTCTCTGTCCTCTCTAACCCCTCCCCCCCCTATCTGTCCTTCCCTCTCTATTTCCATCCAAGAACCGGCCTCCCCCCTTCAAATGGTCTCTCGATCTGTCTAAACAACACCCCTCCCCCTCTCTACGTCCCTGTAACGGCTAACCCCTCCCGCCCTATCTGCTCTCATCTCTCCCTATCCCCGCATCTGTCCCTCCTCTCTACCCCTCTCTCCCCTCCTTCTCCATTATCATTCTCTCTAACCTCTCCACCCGCTCTGCTCCTCTTCTACAGGACTGCTCTCTAACCCCTTCTCCTCTCTCTCTCTCTCTCCTCCTAGGCCCTGTCTCTCTAACCCCACCCCCTCTTCAAATCAGCTACCTTCCCCTGGCCCGACCCTAACTCACCCCCCTCCTCTCTCTCTCTCGCCCTAGGCTCTCTCCCCCGTCTGTGTCCATCGCGGGGCTGTAACCCAACCAACCACTCGACTCCCCCAGGGCGAGCCTCGCTGGCGTCTCTCACCCCACCCCCCTGTGATAACCCCATACCCCTCTCCTCAGGGACTGGTCAACTTCAACAGCTACCTGCTGGACCTGCTGTCAGGAACGGTAACTGTCTCTCTCTCTCTCTCTGTTTGTAATTAAAGTAATTGCAGCAAAGAGAACAGCTCCAGAAATCTTACCCATCACACACTTCCACTCGCTGTAGAGGCACCGGATGTGCAGTTTTGAAAGAAACACATTTTACATGCCTTCCGTTTTTAAAAACGTGATATATTTACTTGTAAATGTTGGATCGAATTATCTACAAAGGAAATGTAGTGACAGCATTGGGATGGCTCTTGGCATGACTTGCAAAGAGAAACGTTTGATATAACACGTGATTCTTTCAAAGCTGCACATTTGAGACCTGTATAGCGAATCAGAAGTTCGTGACAGGTGTGTGTGTGTGTGTGTTTGCGTGCGTGCGTGCGTGTGTGTGTGTGTGAGTGTGAGTGTGTGTGTGTGTGTGTGCGAGCGTGCATGCGTGCGTTCATGTGTGTGCGTGTAGAAACTCATTTAATTTGATGTCTGCGCACAACACCAGCGGCTATGGTAGTAAGCTTCTATTTCTTGATTCCAATACTCAGAAGTCACACACATAAAACTTAAACACTATCATTAGACTGAAACAGTGTGGCACCAAGTTATAATCAGAAATCTGATAATGATTGCCTAATGTTCTGGGAGAAACCTACGCTATGGAGATGGTCCGTCGTCAGGAGAGGATTCAGGTAAGCTTGACTCACTCGAACTATCTACCTATCTTAACTGTCTTTCTTAACTGTGTGTGTGTGAAGCTGAACTTTGTGATCTCTGCTTTCCTAATAGTATCTAAACACTGTCACTTTCCTGGCGTGAGTCACAATGTTGTTCCAGACACAGAACAGACATCTCTTCTGCACAAGGTCAAATACACCTCACTTCACCAGTTCCTTGATTCTGTGACCGGTCCTTAAATCATCAACTGGAAATGACCTTGAACGAAAACATCAAACATGTCCAATTAACCCAACCAGTGCAGTTACTCGAGAGCTCAAGTTGTAATGGAAATGGAGACCCTGTGTCCCTTGAGGATGCAGTGTGACCCCCCCCCCCCCCCCCCTGAGCCTTGTCCTTGCTTCTCTTGGGAACGCTAGGGCTTCATGGAGCTGTCCTCCCTGTTCTACGGATACTATCAGAACTCCGAGGTGGGCATCTCCTCTCAGTTCTCCTACAACGTGCCCCTGGCTTACCTGCTCACCTGCCTCTTCTACATCCTGCTCAGCCTCACCTGGATCGTGCTGAGGTGAGAGGGCAGGGGAGGGGCTCTTCTATTTAAAGGCAGTGTAGCTACTTGACCAAAATGTCAGGCAAGTGTTATCTTGTGTGTATTACTCTGATAGGGTAGCGTCACAGCCCAGGCTGATTACGAAGATTCTCTTGTGGAAGCTACAATGAGGGTACCACTGGTAGAGTGCTCTCCCTGTTAGATGTGTTCCTCTCCCACTTTGCAGGTCTGGCTCTGGGTTCAAGCTCGCCGTGGTCACTGGGGACGGAGATCTGAGCAGCTACAGCATGACTGTGTTCTGTGGGTGGGACTTCGGACTGGAAGGGAAACAGGCAGCGAGGCTCAAACAAAACAGCATTCGCTATGAGCTGCAGGTGGGATTGAACTTTTTATGAATAGGTCTCATTGTAATGGGTCTCTGTGTAATGGATCTCAGTGTAATGGGTCTCTGTGTAACTGTGTTGTGTTTTACCTTGTTGTTATTGAATGGATTTGAATTGCAATGATTTAATACAGGATCTTAAAAGTCAAAGTCTCTCCCCTCAGAGGGAGCGATAACTCGAAAATGTCCAACGTTACTTGAATAAGTACTTATCCAGCCGCTAACATTACAGCGCAGAAAGAGGATGGAGCACAAGGCGAGAGAGTCTCTTAGAACGGAGAGAGACGCGAGTGATCTTATCGAGAGATCCTCCCTAGAGATGGAGAGACTCAGAGGATAGGAGAGGGGAGATGGAGAGATTGAGTCTCCCTCTCTCTCTCTCCCCCTCTCTCTCTCTCTCTCCTCTCTCTCTCTCTCCTCTCTCTCTCTCTCCCTCTCCTCTCTCTCTCTCTCTCTCTCTCCCCTCTCTCTCTCTCTCTCTCTCTCTCCCCTCTCTCTCTCTCTCTCTCTCTCTCTCTCTCTCCTCTCTCTCTCTCCCTCCCTCTCCCCCTCTCCCCCTCCTCTCTCTCTCTCTCTCTCTCTCTCTCTCTCTCTCTCCCCTCCCTCTCCTCTCTCTCTCTCTCCCTCTCTCTCTCCCCCTCTCTCTCCTCTTCTCCCCCCTCCTCTCTCCTCTTTTCTCCTCTCTCCTCTCTCCTCTCTCTCTCTCCCTCTCTCACCCCCCCCCCCTCTCCTCCTAGAGAGGAGGCTCTCTCTTCCTCTCTCGAGTGGCGCTCCCCGGCTTCTCCTTCCGACGGATAGGGAGATCCCGAAAGGGGTAGAGTGGAGGAGAGCAGGGAGAGAGAGTTCTCTCTCTCTCTCTCTCTCCTTTCTCTCTCCTCCTCTCTCTCCTCTCTCTCTCTCCCCTCTCTCTCTCTCTCTCTCCTCTCCTCTCTCTCTCCTCTCTTTCCCTCTCTCTCTCTCTCCTCTCTCCCTCTCTCTCTCTCTCCCTCTCTCTCTCTCCCTCTCCCCCTCCCCCTCCCTCTCTCTCTCTCAGATGGAGCTGGAGGAAGATGCTCTGCGCAGGAACGCAGCCTCTCGCACCCTGGCTCAGAGAGTCGGTCTCTACACATTGAGAGGACTCCTCAACCTGTTAGTGGTGGGGCTCATCCTGGCTGCCTTCTACTGCATCTACAGAGCGTCTCAACAGTCTTCCATACTGCAGGTGCCAGCACACTGTTAACTAGCTCACTGGCGGAAGCCTTATTGAGAGAATCAGCGCAGAATGACTCGCTCAACACAGCAATTAGCCAGTTTAATACTCATGCTTGATTATTAAATCAGCTTGCAATATGAAAAGGCATTTTATGAGCATAATTACCAATTTGGGAGACAACAGCCTGTCTTATTTAGTAGACACCTTTAATCAAGGTGACTTCCAGAGACTAGGGTGTACAGGGTCACTTGCAACATCTCACCCCAAAGACACAGCACAAGGAGGTTCAGTGTCTTGCACTCACTCTCTCTCTCTTCTATCATGCTCTCTCCCCTCCCTTCCTCTCCTCACACTCTCTCCTTCCCTCACTTCCTTTCCTCTGACATTCACTCTCCCTCTCTTCTCTCATGCTCTCACCCCTCCCTTCCTGTCCTCTCACACTCTCTCCTTCCCTCACTTCCTTTCCTCTGACATTCACTCTCCCTCTCTTCTCTCATGCTCTCACCCCTCCATTCCTCTCCTCTCACACTCACTCGCTCCCTCCCATGCTTCCTTTCCTCTCACACTCACTCTCCCTCTCTTCTCTCATGCTCTCACCTCTCCCTTCCTGTCCTCTCACACTCTCTCCTTCTCTCACTTCCTTTCCTCTGACATTCACTCTCCCTCTCTTCTCTCATGCTCTCACACCTCCATTCCTCTCCTCTCACACTCACTCCCTCCCATGCTTCCTTTCCTCTCACACTCCCTCTCCCTCTCTTCTCTCATGCTGTTTCCCCTTCTCTCTCTCTCTCTCTCTCTCACAGGAAGACCCCTCCGTGAAGAACACCTTCTTCCTGCTGTTGCTGGTTCAGTACCTCCCCTCCATCGTCATCACAGCCGCCAACTTTTTGGTTCCCACCCTCTGTGACATCATCATCCTCTTCGAGCGCTACTCCATGACCACGCAGATCAAACTGACCCTGATCAGGTAAGAGAATAATTCCTCGTTTCCACTGCCCGCTGCTACAGGCTTCAGCTGCCCACGGATAGCCGCCATAATCAAGAGAGCTTTGTCTTCCAAACCTGGCCAACCTTGGAAATTCTTGCCTTGCTTCAAGGGTCACCGAGGTATTGAGGGATGGTGTTGTGTTGTGTTTTAAAGAAACTGGGGGTAAAGCTGTGTGTAGAACGAAGCACTCCGAGCAATGCAAATTGAAAGGACGCTCATGGCAATTTTCATTATGCCACTACAGATGATTTTAGACCCAATCGAATGAAGCTTCCAGAGGAAGACAGATGGAAAGCAATGGAAGTGATTTCACTCTAGCTTTCTTCTCCACAAGCCCTTTCTTTGTAGCCTGTTTGGCTACATCGAGTCTGAGATACAAAACCTGACCAGATAGCGTCGCTCAGCCGCTCGGACGCGCTGTGAAAACTCCCGGCTTTGTTGCCCTGGGCAGCCGTAGCCAGGAGAGACAGGTAGTGGGAACGGGGAATAAGAAACACGGACTAGTGTTTCTAGACCTATGAGAGTGATGTTTGTATCTGCTCACAACAACACTGTTTAAGGTCAACAACTTTATTAGCAGACATCAAACGATGTAGAATGGCATGTTTACCAGTGTTGGAGATGCAGAGTGTGGCAGTCTTGATCGCTTCCTCTGATCAAACTTACATCAGCCTTCAGCACCCTTCTCCTCATGATCCCTGCTCCGGGCACATCATTCCTCAATGACTCTTTCTCACGATCCCTGCTCCGGGCACATCATTCCTCAATGACTCTTTCTCACGATCCCTGCTCCGGGCACATCATTCCTCAATGACTCTTTCTCACGATCCCTGCTCCGGGCACATCATTCCTCAATGACTCTTCCTCACGATCCCTGCTCCGGGCACATCATTCCTCAATGACTCTTCCTCATGATCCCTGCTCCGGGCACATCATTCCTCAATGACTCTTCCTCATGATCCCTGCTCTGGTGACATCATTCCTCAAAAGCTTCCTTCTGACTGCTTATCAGGTACAGCTTGACCAGAAATAAGGACAGTCTGTCCTTCTCAGTAACATTGTGAAAGGTGACCCAGTTCTTCCCTTTACCACATCCTCATACAAAGTACTCACACACATCGTTATGCTAGCATAGCAACAGAGAAAATGGCAAGCGGGGTTTTCATATCGCAGCATGCCAATAATATTCGACTCATGCGTTCGTATAAGCACCGTTCCACACTCTCCTCTTCCTCTACAGCCTGTGCTGGATTGTCCATCTTGCAGGTTTTGCAAAAGCTACGTGGCGCTGTGACAAAGTGGCCTGCAGTGCGCAGGTGTCACTAATCAGTGCATTCCTGGCTGATTAGCGGCAGCTCCTGGCTAGGTTAGCTGTCTAACAACCACAAATGCAATTATTACTAGACAGACAAAAACAACTTGAAAAACTGGTTTAAATCACAGCACGTCCTTTACAGGCCTTTTCCAACCCGTAACAAAGGAACAGATTGCTCGGCCACACTCCCTGATATACCTTCAGTCCCGCCCCCTTCGGTAGCGAGTGCAATCACGCCTCCTCCAATCCATGACTGACACCTGGCCGGACTTCTGGTAATATGGCTCCGCCCCCTTCCTTGTTGGCCGGCTTTCGACTGACCCTGGAATGATCCATCCAGTCCGGGGCATACTGTTCCTGTGAATGAATTTTTATGTACGCCAGAGAAAATGTATGGAACCATCTGGTTGACAGTACTTTCCCTATCCCCCTTCTCTCTCTCTCTCTTACTGTATACTTTCCTCCGCCTCCTTCCCTCTATAAATCTATAGTAATGGTGGCTCTCTCCCTCCCTCCTTTCAGGTCTGTGTTTTTGAAGCTCGCCAGTTTGGGGGTGCTCCTCTTTTCTCTCTGGCATCAGATCACCTGCGACGGGGAACCCCATAAATCAGCCTGCACATCCTGTGAATACAACTACGCTCAGTACCCGGTTAGTAGCACACTGCACCCCCATTCAGATCCGCACAATATAAGAGTACCCCTTCTCAGTGTAACACTTGTGCTTATAAACGTTTACTATGGAATTTCTGCACAGCACTGTTACAGTTTCACAATGTTCTTCCCATGGTATCATAGTATCATGATATGCTTGTATCATAGATTACCCTGGTTTGCCATGATTATTGATATGCTTTACCAGACCTCTCTGTGCTTTACAATGCTTCCCTATGCTTTACTAGCCCTCTCTGTGCTTTACAATGTTTCCCTATGCTTTACCAGACCTCTCTGTGTTTTACAATGCTTTCCTATGCTTTACCACACCTCTCTATGCTTTACAATGCTTCTCTGTGCTTTACCAGACCTCTCTGTGTTTTACAATGCTTTCCTATGCTTTACCAGACCTCTCTATGCTTTACAATGCTTCCCTATGCTTTACCAGACCTCTCTGTGTTTTACAATGCTTCCCTATGCTTTACCAGACCTCTCTGTGCTTTACAATGCTTCACTGTGCTTTACCAGACCTCTCTGTGCTTTACAGTGCTTCCCTATGCTTTACCAGACCTCGCTGTGCTTTACAATGGTTCTCTGTGCTTTACCACACCTCTCTGTGCTTTACAATGCTTCCCTGTGCTTTACCAGACCTCGCTATGCTTTACAATGCTTCCCTATGCTTTACCAGAACTCTCTGTGCTTTACAATGCTTCCCTGTGCTTCACCAGACCTCTCTGTGTTTTACAATGCTTTCCTATGCTTTACCACACCTCTCTATGCTTTACAATGCTTCCCTATGCTTTACCAGACCTCTCTGTGCTTTACAATGCTTCCCTGTGCTTTACCAGACCTCTCTGTGCTTTACAGTGCTTCCCTATGCTTTACCACACCTCTCTGTGCTTTACAATGCTTCCCTGTGCTTTACCACACCTCTCTGTGCTTTACAATGCTTCCCTGTGCTTTACCAGACCTCTCTGTGCTTTACAATGCTTCCCTATGCTTTACCAGACCTCTCTGTGCTTTACAATGCTTCCCTATGCTTTACCAGACCTCTCTGTGCTTTACAATGCTTCTCTGTGCTTTACCAGACCTCTCTGTGCTTTACAATGCTTCCCTATGCTTTACCAGACCTCGCTATGCTTTACAATGCTTCCCTATGCTTTACCACACCTCTCTGTGCTTTACAATGCTTCCCTGTGCTTTACCACACCTCTCTGTGCTTTACAATGCTTCCCTATGCTTTACCAGACCTCTCTGTGCTTTACAATGCTTCCCTATGCTTTACCACACCTCTCTGTGCTTTACAATGCTTCCCTATGCTTTACCAGACCAGCGACACGAAATGTAACGCAAGACACGAAAACCAGACCTATCTGTGCTTTACAATGCTTCCCTATGCTTTACCAGACCTCTCTGTGTTTTACAATGCTTTCCTATGCTTTACCACACCTCTCTATGCTTTACAATGCTTCACTACACCTCGCTGGTCTTTACAATGCTTCCCTATCCTTTACCATGCTTTCACTGTGCTTTATTACACTTGGCTGGGCTTTTACTATGGGAGATTTTTCTAAGGGACAAGCGGATGATGAGATTTGTACAGTGCATCTCCAGACCTGGATGGGTTGGGAGGTGCTGTAGTTGACGCCTCCCTCCCTCCACTCCTCTCCCCTGCCGTGTCCTTCTCTCCCCCTGACAGACTCTCTCTCCTCTTGTTCTCAGTGCTGGGAGACTCGGGTTGGACAGGAGATGTACAAGCTGATGATTTTCGACTTCATCACAGGCGTGGTGGTCATGTTGCTGATACAGTTCCCTCGCAGGTCAGTCTATAAGTGTTTAGAAAGATGATCTCTGTGGATCTCTTATAAAGTCAGTATGTGTATGTGGATCTCTATGGACCTCATAAAGTTCATCTCTAATTATCCCCTACAGTGATATGATGGATAATATTTTATATTGTTCATATATCTGGAAAACAGCTGATCCAGCTGTGATGAAATGTGGCATTAATGTAGCAAAATCTATTTATATGAGGGTGTTTATACCATTTTGTGCATACTGCCATCATCCAGTGTTGAGTTTACAATATATGAACGATGACCAAGTAAAAGTGCCAACACAAAGAAAAACACACACGCACACGCACACGCACACGCACACGCCAGATTGCAGCGCTGCATTATTAACAGGACAGGTAACTCTCCCACTATTACCACAAGGACCTGTTAACAAGCCAACTCGTTTACATCTAGTATATACAGGCTTTCATTTCAGTTCCCAAAGCCAACTCGTTCCCCGGTAGAACCCTGTATTATTCTTGCTCTCTCTCTCTCTCTCTCTCTCTCTCTCCAGGATGCTGGTTGATCACTGCTCCTGCAAGCCCCTGCAGCTCTGGGGTCGTCAGGAGTTCGAGGTCCCTGACAACGTGTTGGGTCTGGTGTACGCACAGACGGTGGTGTGGACTGGAGCTTTCTTCTGCCCCCTCCTTCCTCTCATCAACACAGTCAAGTTCATACTGCTCTTTTACTTCAAGAAGGTGAGAGAAACACTGTGTAGCTATCCATCATCCCCCGACCTGGTCTCTATCACTGCCACAGAGCCTTCCATTGCCCCCCTCCCTCTCATGAACACATTCATACTGCTTTAATACTTGAGAACATAAGAAAGTTTACAAACGAGAGGAGGCCATTCGGCCCATCTTGCTTGTTTGGTTTTCAGTAGCTTATTGATCACAGAATCTCATCAAGCAGCTTCTTGAAGGATACCAGGGTGTCAGCTTCAACAACATTACTGGGGAGTTGGTTCCAGACCCTCACGATTCTCTGTGTAAAAAAAGTGCCTCCTATTTTCTGTTCTGAATGCCCCTTTATCAAATCTCCTTGTTTCTTTTTTCAGGTTGAAAAAGTCCCTTGGGTCGACACTGTCAATACCTTTTAGTATTTTGAATGCTTGAATCACGTTGCCGCGTAGTCTTCTTTGTTCAAGACTGAATAGATTCAATTCTTTTAGCCTGTCTGCATTTGACTTGCCTTTTAAACCCAGAATAATTCTGGTCACTCTTCAAGAAATAATAACTGTCTACATGGTTAGAACCATGCCAGCCTTGCACCCAGTCCTGGGTTTCCAAACTACCATTAATTAAGTATATTATTTAAAAAATTCAGGAGCCAGGAGTTTGAGCAACTCCTGTTGAACATATTGTTCCTTCCCTTATAGCTGCATGAACAGCTCTCAATCAAGTATGATTACTTCAGAGCAGATTTAACAGGAGCCTGACTGTTCGAACTCCTGGCACCTGTTGATTTCAATAATAAACAAAGGGAATTCTGAAACCCATGACTGGATGCAGGTCCAGTGGAAGTTTCTGAACCTGGTCTATATACCCATTACCATCTGATCCTGTCTCTATCACGGTGTTGTGGACCAGAGCTCTCTCCTGTCCTCTCCTCCCTCTGGTCAACACAGAACTTCTAACATTTGCTCATCAACAGTCAAGTCCATGCTACTCTTAGAGCAGAGGTCTCCAATCCTGCAGAGCTGCTGGGCTTTCTCAATTAGTTATCAATTACTTAATTGCACCAATTATTGGCTTAATTAGTCAAGATGAACAGGTGTTCCAGATCTTTATGATGTAAAGACACCTAGAGAACCAGCTGGACAGGGGCTCTCCAGGACCAGGGCTGGAGACCCCTGTCTTACAGGGATTGTCTCTAATAAAGCCATTCTCTAAATCACACCCATGTTGCTGTAGCAAACATCTTGATTTCGAAACACGACATCTGGTTCTACACAGGGAAAAGGAAGTTCTAATTTTCTGCCAGAGAGTCTGTTACTGATTTACTTCCTCAGTCATTTGTCTTCTGGGTCATGCTACTTAACCCTCCAGTTGGAAGTTAAAGATCATTGAAAATGTAACATCTCTCTTGAATTATAAAGGACATTTGGTGATTATAAAAGCTGAGGGAACACAGAGCCAACTTTTCAGGAAGTGCTTGAAACTTGGTTCCAGGAGACCTAGTTTGAGGTAGCTGTATCAAACCTCACGTCTCCCCTGGTGTGCCGCGCAGCGACCTGAAACCTCGTCTCCTGAACCCAAGTTCCCAAGCCACAAAATGGGTTCCCTCAGCTTAACAGATTCCATCTGTCCCTCTCTTCCTCTTCCTCATTCCCCTCCTTCCTCTCAGCTGACGTTGTTCCAGAACTGCCGTCCCGCGAGCCGGACGTTTCGCTCCTCCACCTCAAACTTCTTCTTCCTGCTGGTCCTGCTGCTGGGGCTGGGGCTGGCCTGCGTACCCCTGGGGTACAGCGTGGCTCTGTGAGTACAATACCATTCAAAATAGTATTTAATTCTATGAATCGCACCAGTTTTGCACTTCCATTAGCTACGTTCGTCTTGAATTTGCATGGTTTTTCAGGTCATTTTGCTGGCATGTCAGACAATCAGAGAAGGAGCTGGCTGGTTATTGACAGGAAACAAGCCAGTGATGGGCTGGGAACAATTTCCCCTCCAAGCAACCAAGGAAGTGCTTGCGAATAGATATTTATTTAACTAGGACAGATTGGGACAGTTCAGGCTTTTCAGCTCACACCCCACTGCATTCTGGTAAGTGTAGTTCATGCTGTGAAAGGTACCTGAGACAGGTAAAGGACGTACCAGAATGCATTGGGATGTGAGTTGAAAAGCCTGAACTGTCCCAAACTGTCCTAGTGTACATGGAGTCATATGGTAATCCTAACCCAGTGCATGATCAGGCGTGTTAAAATGAGAACACATGCTTAATGAAGCATACTTCTTTCACACTTGAAATTCACAGAGGAGAACATGCACTGAACAGTTTTGGTAGCTGCAATGACTGTGAAGCCGAGTGTGAATGATACTGATGTCTCTAGCTGGGAGTCCCTGGGTGTGAAGTTCCCTTCTCTGCTCGTCTCTTTCAGGATTCACCCCTCGTTTGGCTGCGGTCCGTTTCGCTCCCTCACACACATGTGGGATGTTGTCCCCCAGTCCTTGACCTCACTTCCTGTGACGGCACAATCCTTCTTCAACTTCCTGGGGTCTCAGGCTTTCGCCGTGCCACTCTTCCTGCTGAGCTGGTAACCGCGACAAACCAAATATGTGTTTGCGACTTGCGTGCCAGGCCAGGGCTGGGTGAACACCTGCAGTCAGGTGCAATCTTCACTGTGGAAAAGAATACATCCACAGGATACTTTTAATGGGGGTGGTGCTCAACAAGCACAGAACGATCTCAACGCAGCTTCGCTAATATGACAGTCAGAGATATATCAAACACTTTCTCAATGCAACTCAACAAATATGACAGCGGCAGGGAGAGAATAGCTACTTTCATAATTCACCTCCACTAATAGGACAGGTCAGTGAGGTATGGAAAGTTTCTCAATGCAACTCAACAAATATGAGTTGGAGAGATGCTATAAACGCTTTCTCAATGCAGTAGGACGAGGATTCATAAAAATACCATCCAGCTACATTCCCATGTGCTGTGGGGTTCTCCCCTCTCCCCTCTGTCCCTGTATGCTGTCACACTGCCTCTCGTTTTTTTCACAGCCTGGTGTTCTCCTACATGGCAGCCATGGCATCAGTGTACAGTAACAACGTGGCTCAGCTCAAAGCTCAGCTCAAACTGGTGAGAGGATTCACTGTCTGTTTCTGTGTGCGTCTGTTTCTGTGTGTGTTTGCGTCTGTTTCTCTGTGTGTGTGTGAGTCTGTTTCTCTGTGTCTGTGTGTGTGTGTTTGCGTCTGTCTCGGTGTGTGTGTGAGTCTGTTTCTCTGTGTGTGTGTGAGTCTGTTTCTCTGTGTCTGTGTGTGTGTGAGTGTGTGTGTGTTTGCGTCTGTCTCGGTGTGTGTGTGTGTGTGTTTGTGTGTTTGTGTCTGTTTCTGTGTGTGTGGGTGTGTGTTTGTATCTGTTTCTGTGTGTGTGCGTGTTTGAGTCTGTTTCTGTCTGTGTGTGTTTGTGCATCTGTTTCTGTCTCAGTGTGTGTGTGTGGGTCTGTGTGTGTTTGTGCATCTGTTTCTGTCTCAGTGTGTGTGTGTGTGGGTCTGTGTGTGTTTGTGCATCTGTTTCTGTCTCAGTGTGTGTGTGTGGGTCTGTGTGTGTTTGTGCATCTGTTTCTGTCTCAGTGTGTGTGCGTGGGTCTGTGTGTGTTTGTGCATCTGTTTCTGTCTCAGTGTGTGTGTGTGGGTCTGTGTGTGTTTGTGCATCTGTTTCTGTCTCAGTGTGTGTGTGTGGGTCTGTGTGTGTTTGTGCATCTGTTTCTGTCTCAGTGTGTGTGTGTGTACGTGGGTCTGTTTCTGTGTGAGTGTGTTTCTTTCAAAGTTACATATTTGAGAACTATATAATGAACAGATGTGTATGGTGGAGAATTGGATGAAATAATTTTCTTATCTCCAATTCCTTTAAACTGCTGCCTCACAAATTATAAGAAATCTGAAACAGGGTTGGGTGCAGGAATAGTGATGTGCCTGGCCCTGCATACAAGGCCTGATCTTCATAATAATTCTAGATATTCATTAAAGGGTTTGAGGGTTCTGTTCACAGGAGGGCCATGACAAGCAGTTTTTGGTGAAGCGGATTTTGGAGCTGACCCCAGCCAATCAGAAGAAGTCTGCGGGTCCTTCAGGCAGCGTGATAGACGCCTCTGAGACCAGGCAACTCTGGGAATGAGGGGGTGCTGTTTGAACAATTCAGTATGACTGTGATAGAATTACATTGTAGTTGAGGAACAAGACTATAGTGACTAGAATTACAATCCAAATGCACTTTAATATCACTAGACTGGGCTGGAATTACATTGTAACTGCAGTTTAATATCACTAGACTGGACTGGAATTACATTGTAACTGCAGTTTAATATCACTAGACTGGACTGGAATTACATTGTAACTGCAGTTTAATATCACTAGACTGGGCTGGAATTACATTGTAACTGCAGTTTAATATCACTGGACTGGACTGGAATTACATTGTAACTGCAGTTTAATATCACTAGACTGGACTGGAATTACATTGTAACTGCAGTTTAATATCACTGGACTGGACTGGAATTACATTGTAACTGCAGTTTAATATCACTAGACTGGACTGGACTGGAATTACATTGTAACTGCAGTTTAATATCACTAGACCGGACTGTACTAATAATAGAACTAGAATATGAATTATTATCGAGCGGTACCATACTTTTGTTTCTTTCTGACAGACAGCACTGGTGTCTAAGGGGGAGCTGTTGTAAACAAACAAGGAATTATGTTAACGTAAATTTTAACATCAATTTTATAAACAATCTAGCTCTGGGTAAGTCTGCTGGCTGTATTCTCTATAGCCAAAACCAGGCCTTGTTGCCTTGCCAGTTCATTTACATTCTCTTAAATGTAGATTCAGCTGCAGCTTCCTCTGTGCTCGACAGCTTGCAGCATGCTCTGGTCTTTGCTGTTGTTTTTACTTGTGTACTAGATGATTTTTTTTTTCTTTATGATTTTAGTTTTGATTTATTCAGAACTTGCATTGCAGATGTAAAAACAAAACTAAGAATATTTTAAAACATAAAATACATATTTTCTGCCAAGTGATGTTTCAGCTGTTTTTTTTCTGTTGTATAAGAATATATGCTACAGATGTAATTGTGTGTGTGTTTTTTTGTTTTGTTTTACTCCACAAAAGGTGCTTTGACCACCAACATCTTAAGTGCATAATTAGAGAAGAACTTGTGTTTCCCCTCACTTCAGTCCCAAGTTCTTCGCCGGGGATAACAGGAACGTTTCTACGCTTGTTTCTCTATACAACAACGTTTCTCTATACAGAACTGTTTACGACATTACAAGATAAGGTAGAAATTACCTTAATTGAACATATTATTATTATTATTATTATTAATACCATATTACGAAATTATATTATTAATTGGGCAACCCCTGCAAAAAAAAAAAGCTGAAAAAGAAATTTACCTTACGTTATAAAACAATAACAACCAGAGAACAACCAATCAGAGTACAGCTCTGGCCAAACGTTTTACATCACCTAGAATTTTAGGGTAGAGACATAATTAAACTGAATAAATAAATAAATATGAATATAATTTTGATATTTTATTTAACATCATTTACATCAAAGAAACTACACAATTACATTGTAAATTGTACTTCATGGTACATTTCAAAATCTTTCAATTGTTGTCAGTTTTTCGTTAAGTATATGGGCAAATACAAAGAGGTGTGGAATTCAATATGTTAACAAGGGAACATTATTCAGCAGCTTTCACTGGACTCTATGAAGCTGAGGGAGTTCATTCTATATAGAGGGGGTGCAATTCAATATGATAACAAGGGAACATTATTCAGCAGCTTTCACTGGACTCTATGAAGCTGAGGGAGTTCATTCTATATAGAGGGGGTGCAATTCAATATGTTAACAAGGGAACATTATTCAGCAGCTTTCACTGGACTCTATGAAGCTGAGGGAGTTCATTCTATATAGAGGGGGTGCAATTCAATATGTTAACAAGGGAACATTATTCAGCAGCTTTCACTGGACTCTATGAAGCTGAGGGAGTTCATTCTATATAGAGGGGGTGGAATTCAATATGTTAACAAGGGAACATTATTCAGCAGCTTTCACTGGACTCTATGAAGCTGAGTGAGTTCATTCTATATAGAGGGGGTGCAATTCAATATGTTAACAAGGGAACATTATTCAGCAGCTTTCACTGGACTCTATGAAGCTGAGGGAGTTCATTCTATATAGAGGGGGTGCAATTCAATATGTTAACAAGGGAACATTATTCAGCAGCTTTCACTGGACTCTATGAAGCTGAGGGAGTTCATTCTATATAGAGGGGGTGCAATTCAATATGTTAACAAGGGAACATTATTCAGCAGCTTTCACTGGACTCTATGAAGCTGAGGGAGTTCATTCTATATAGAGGGGGTGCAATTCAATATGTTAACAAGGGAACATTATTCAGCAGCTTTCACTGGACTCTATGAAGCTGAGGGAGTTCATTCTATATAGAGGGGGTGCAATTCAATATGTTAACAAGGGAACATTATTCAGCAGCTTTCACTGGACTCTATGAAGCTGAGGGAGTTCATTCTATATAGAGGGGGTGCAATTCAATATGTTAACAAGGGAACATTATTCAGCAGCTTTCACTGGGCTCTATGAAGCTGAGGGAGTTCATTCTATATAGAGGGGGTGCAATTCAATATGTTAACAAGGGAACATTATTCAGCAGCTTTCACTGGACTCTATGAAGCTGAGGGAGTTCATTCTATATAGAGGGGGTGCAATTCAATATGTTAACAAGGGAACAAGAGTTATTCAGCAGCTTTCACTGGACTCTATGAAGCTGAGGGAGTTCATTCTATATAGAGGGGGTGCAATTCAATATGATAACAAGGGAACATTATTCAGCAGCTTTCACTGGACTCTATGAAGCTGAGGGAGTTCATTCTATATAGAGGGGGTGTAATTCAATATGTTAACAAGGGAACATTATTCAGCAGCTTTCACTGGACTCTATGAAGCTGAGGGAGTTCATTCTGCAGGATCGTGTAAAGCTGTTGCTCATAGCTGTGTATTTACATGGTTACCATCTGTCGCTCGAAGAAGGAGACGATCACATGACAAATTAAAATATAAGGGGGCGGGTTTAGTACTATCCAATCACCGCTCCAATAACAAACTGAGATTGGCAGCATTTTAACACCAATGAATCCGAAGAGGAGGCGGGTCTGAACCGGGTTTTCACCCAATCGCGGCTTCCCACTGAGATAAACATGGACGGCGAGTGGTGAGAGGAGGTTAAATTTTACCTGGCTGGCCCGCGTCCGCTTTCTGTTTGGATTCAGTTTATTTTCAAGTCGAATTATTATTATTATTGAATACATTTTAAAAGATGAACATTCTCCCGAAGAAGAGCTGGCACGTCCGCAACAAGGATAACGTGGCGCGCGTGCGGAAGGACGAGGCGCGCGCCGCGGAGGAGGCGCGCGAGCGGCAGCGCAGAGTGGAGCGCGCCGAGCAGGAGGTAACCATGGCGACCGAGCGGGGCCGCGTCACGGCGTGCTTGTTTACTCGTTTCTTTTGTGTGTGTTTTTATTTATTTTTTTAATAAAAAGTACATTTTAATAATGTTCGGTGAGACGTAAAGCCGAGGTCCCAGTCTAAGTGACTCTGCAGCAGCGGTTATGATGTATAGTTCACCCCTATAAAAACACTAAATTACTTATTAATATTTAGATATATGAGGATCTTATTAAATTCTTATTATATATGTAAGAGATTCGTATTAAATTCAGTGACAAACATTTCAATTATTGAAGACATTTAGTGAAAAATGCTAAATATAACTACATGTACGGATTTACAAAATTAAATTTTAGTATTTCGGTATTGACCATTGTGAATAAATAAAATATATGCATTGGTTGCAACATTATGACTCTAAAGGTTAATAAATAATAGATAACTTAATCTTAAAGGTTAATGAATACGATAACTCTTTTTTTATTTATTGTTTTAGTTAATAGTTTGGCTTTTCATAGCGTTCACTCCGGTCTTAACTGTTTCTTGAAAGGAGAACATTCCACGTAAATGATATAAAAAAAACTGAGACCAAACTGCTTTATAATGTGTGTAAAAGTCTCTGAATAGTCGTATTTAAGTTGTATTTAATGCACTATATCACTGTATTTAATGCACTATTTCATGTATTCTTCACTTTCCACTGTATTTAATGTATTATGCATTGTTTTTACTGTATATCATGTATGATGCATTTCTCTGTATTTGAAGTATTATGTATTTTCTTGTTGTTACTGTATCTTGTAAAGGTGTTCCACTGTGAAAGGCGCTATATAAAATAGATTAATTTGATTGATTGATTGATTAAAGACTGGAGAAGAAGCTTTGAAGATACAGCCCTGCTAGTCTTGCAAGGAGGTTAGCTTGGCAGATTCATTTATATAGGTGTGGGTAATTTATAGTGTGCCAAGTGGGTGGAATTACATACCATGTAAATCTTACCTGCCTTCCTGTCTGTCTGTCTGTCAGGCCCGAACGAATTTCCTGCGCAGTAAATGCCGTGCTTCACTTCCCGAGTCCGGGAATGCGGCGCTGGTAGGAAAGGAGGAGGAGGAGGGAGGAAAAGAGGGAGAGAAGCACCTGGACCTGTTCGGAGAGAGGGATCTAGGAGGAGGCGAGAAGAGGGGCAACAAGGACTACGAAGCCGACAAGAAACAAGAACAGGTGAGTGACTGTGTGTGAGAGCGGGAGGGTGTCGAGTGAACTGTCCTGCAATTGGGCACACAGCCCTACCCTTGGGTGCACAGTGTTCTGTAAGACATTCCTCTTGGTTTTATGTATCAGTCCTTGCGGCAGGCTCCTCGTAGTCTGAAAGCTGTAAATGTGTTATAATTAGGGCTTCTAGTTTTCAGTGTTTGTTTTCCTTCTCTCTCCCTCCCTTTAAACCTTAATTAATAGTCGTTAAATATTAACTGAACAGCAGACTGTTCAAATAGCGACACGCTGCTGGAAACGAACGCAGTGGAAATTAATAAACAATCAGATTAGAACCGGATCGTTATGCAGGTTCAGATGGAATCAGGGGAGAACAATACGCTTCGCTTGAGAACGCGATCAAGACATGAAGGGTACAAAGAAACAGCTTCCTTTGGGAATTAGCGTTTGAGCTGGTTCAAATCCCAGCTCAGCCCCTGACTCGCTGTGTGACCCTGAGCAAGTCACTGAACCTCCTTGTGCTGCGTCTTTGGGGTGAGACGTTGTTGTAAGTGACTCTGCAGCTGCTGATCACTAGTTCTATCACCAAACTCCTCAATAATGCCGTGCAAGTCATTATTTTATTACTATAACATCTCAGAAAGCTCTGCCAGTGTGTGTGATATTCTCTGAGCGCTGGAGTCACTGAACCTCCTTGTGCTGCGTCTTTGGGGTGAGACGTTGTTGTAAGTGACTCTGCAGCTGCTGATCACTAGTTCTATCACCAAACTCCTCAATAATGCCGTGCAAGTCATTATTTTATTACTATAACATCTCAGAAAGCTCTGCCAGTGTGTGTGATATTCTCTGAGCGCTGGAGTCACTGAACCTCCTTGTGCTGCGTCTTTGGGGTGAGACGTTGTTGTAAGTGACTCTGCAGCTGATAAAAGCTCACACACCCTAGTCTCGTATCTTGTAAAGTGCTTTGTGATGGTGCTGCACTATGAAAGGCGCTATATAATAATAAAGATTATTGTTATCCCTCCAGTGGGGGAATGTAAATTGACATTTTTAAATTGGCGCAAAAATCGGGGTAAAATAATTGGGCAGTCTACAGTTTCTAAAATAAATAAAACAGGATTGACAGTGTTTTGTATTTCTCTCTCTTTCTCTCTCTTTGTTTCAGGAAAAACGTGAGCGTGCGATTGGTCTGCTGGTGTCTCTAGGCCCTGCCCCTGGCACTGCCACACCCTGGTACCTAAAGGGGCAAGGGAGTGAGAAAGAGGGAGCGCCAACGACAGGAAAGCAGGAGGAGACGAACCGAGCCAAGAAGCCAAGGACAGAGCCCGGTGAGAGCTTACTGCTTTGAGATACACATCTTCAAAACCTGAGTGATGAACTGAGGGACAGCCTTCACACTGATTAACCCCACTTGTACACCTAGGCTACCAAAACGATGCGAGCAGAGCTGCAGAAACGGATGAGACGATTATCTGGATAAGCTCACCACATGCGAGGAGCACTGGTTTTAATTGGGATGGTTTGCCAATCAGAGTGAAACAGCTGCTTGGGTTTGTGTGGATCGCTGCTCTCCACAGGGTCTAGGAAAAGCAGCGATCCTCACAAACCCAAGCAGCTGTTTCTCCACTCTTCACTCTGAATGGGGAAACCCGCCCGATCGACACCAGCGCCTGATTTCAGTGGAGAGCTCGATCCCAATAAACCAGGTTCCTGTAGCAAAGTCTTCAGCAATCACACCTATTGCATCCTGCCAGCTCCTGTTTGAATGCACAGGTTGGTTTATGTTTTCAGCTCTTTGTAAAGGGCTGTACTGTACAGTAATGCTGTGCGTGTGTGTCTGTCCAGAGAAGGGGACCGAGAAAGAGAGGAAAGAAGAGAAACTGAAGGCTCTGCTCGACCCGCTCAGAGACATGGAGAGAATAATGAAGAGAAAGAGGAAGAGCGAGAAAAAAGAGGAGAGGAAGAGCAAGGAGAGGAGGAGAGAGGAAGCAGGGGGCAGGTGAGGATCTGGCTGAGTATGGACTGCCTCTGTCTGTCTGTCTGTATAGGGTCATTCATAAACAGTGCAAGATTTTTCATTTTTTTCAAAGTTATAAACAGTATCACATGAAAAAATAAATCTCGGCATATACCCCATCCCCACAGTTTGACCCTCCAAGGAGGTGCAAGACTTCTTTCACAACTGCACATTTGAGACCTCTATAGCAGGGGTCTCCAGCCCTGGTCCTGGAGAGCTGCTGTGGCTGCTGGTTTTCGTTTCAACCAATCTCTCAGTTACTTAATTGAACCAGTTATTGGCTTAATTAGTCAAGATGAACAGGTGTTGCAGATCTTTTGCCACTGATGATGTAAAGACACAAAAGGGGGGAGGGGGGGGGTAGATCTGAGCAATACACAGAGCCCCCCCCCCTGCACCACAGAGATAACACGGACTCTAACAAAGGAGAGAGCTGCTTCTGCATCCAGCGCTGAAAGAATATCACAGACATTTGCAGAGCTTTTTGAGATGTTACAGTAATAAAATAATGACTGGGATCACATTATTGAGGAGTTTGGTGATCGAGTGATCAGGAGAGGATTGATCAGTATGCACGACTATGAAGAGAGATGTGATAAATACAGAGAACACGGGGTGGGGCTGGAGATGCAGGGCTGAGTGTGCTGTTGATATGCAGGGCCTTTTAAACCTGTTTCACTGGGAATGAAATGACTTGCAAACAGCGATTTCATTAACAGAGTTTATTAACAGATACCATGCATGCTGTGAACTACACACCTGATACCTGCAGAGGTAAGAGCTATGGAATTGTAGGGGATAACGAAGGTTAAACTAATATAGTGAAGCTCGCTTGAAACCCATAAGTGGCACAGCACAGCTGTGCAGGAAGCAGTGGTGAGAGGATATTTTCAACTCAACCAACCCAGGACACACAGAATCAAGGAACTGGTGAAGTGAGGTGTATTTGACATGGTGCAGAAGAGATGTCTGTTCTGTGTTTGGAACAACATTGTAACCCACGCCAGGAAAGTGACAGTGTTTAGATACTGTTAGGAAAGCAGAGATCACAAAGTTCAGCTTCACACACACACACACAGTTAGGCAAGATACATAAGACAGGTACTCATTAGTGCTGGAGAGAAAAGCTACCTGAATCCTCTCCTGACGAACAATGTTCTCCCAGAACATTAGGCATTTCTGTTTATAACTTGGTGCCACGGTGTTTAAGCTTTATGTGTGTAACTTCTGAGTATTGGAATCAAGAAATAGAAGCTTACTACCATAGCCGCTGGTGTTGTGCGCACTCATTTGCAGACACTGTGTTCGTTTCCTTGCAGAATTATTGGGCACAATCACTTCCAGCCACTTGCTTGCAAGGCTGGTAGCTGGAGATGGCACAAACTCGCAGCGATGGCCTCCAGTTTTGACTCTCTCTTTGTTCTGCTGCTCTTCAGCTCGTCCCTGGAGCGACTGCGCGAGGAGAGGAGGCGGAGGGAGGCAGCGGAGCGACTGCGAGCGCAGGCCCTGTTGAAGAAAGGGAACGAGAAGGAGGGGAAAGAAGAGGAGGAGGATGACAGGAGCAGACCTTACAGCAGCCAGTACCACCCAGAACTGTCCAGGAAGAGGCAGAGAAGAGACTTGGGCAGCGACCCGTACGGCTTTAATACAAAAAAGAACTGAGGGGCTGAGGAGCCCACACTGTGCCGCCCCGGCGCACGGGTCTAGTGGAAACAGGTGCATCTTGTCTAGTGTTTTGAGAGTGTGGTTTCGGCCACTGCAGCCCAGTCTGTTCCTTGATACGATGCAAGGCTAGAGGACACCTCGAATAGCACAGTGCCGTATCTCATACGGCTAGAAGCGAAGGCTATTTTAAAAACAAACCCAAGTATTTTTTTCTTATTTTGTGATGAAGCCGTTTAATAAGACATGTTTAATTCATATTTTGCTAATAAGACCACTGATAAAAAGACCAAAAATAAATAAAACAGCCACAAATGTTTGTTCAGCTTCCACCATCTTTGCATCTGTTTAATCAATCCCACAACGCAATGTGATCTTTTCCAGCACTGCACCTGTGAACTCTGTGCACTCAAACCACACAGACAGGAGAATCATTCAGAGCTACTAACATCAGAAATACCAAATTATTTATATTGTGCATCTTTAAGGAACATTACGGAGTGTGCGACCTTAATTGCCTCGATCATCTTGAGCCGCGGGAAACCAAAATCTGAAGGACTGTCCCTTACTTATTGGCAAAAGTCAAGAGACAATCACTTATACTGCAGACTGTTACCTTACTGAGGTCTGCACCTTTGTACGTTGAAGCATTGTTGTGCATGAAAGGTTATATTGTGACTTTTGAGAGAGAGATAGAGATAGATATAGATATAGATATATATATATATATATATATATATATATATATATATATATATGATAGATATCTATCATATATATTTGATCTGCCTCGGTTTTTTACAGACCGTTCAAAAAGCACTTTTAGTTTTGTTTTCACACACGTTTGATTTCTTGTGACATTTTTTTGAGTTTTTTTTTTTTTCGCCTGTTGAACTGCAAGAACAAAGTTTACAAACGAGAGGAGCCCGCTCTGTCCCATCTTGCTCGTTTGGTTGTTAGTAGCTTATTGATCCCAGAATCTCATCAAGCAGCTTCTTGAAGGATCCCAGGGTGTCGGCTTCAACACCATTACTGGGGAGTTGATTCCAGACCCTCGCGATTCTCTGTGTAAAAAGGTCGCCGCGTAGTCTTCTTTGTTCAAGACTGAACAGATTCAATTATTTTAGCCTGTCTGCATATGACATGCCTTTTAAACCCGGAATAATTCTGGTCGCTCTTCTTTGCACTCTTTCTAGAGCAGCAATATCCTTTTTGTAGCGAGATGACCAGAACTGAACACAATATTCAAGATGAAGTCTTAAATGCACTGTAGTTTTAACATTACTTCCCTTGATTTAAATTCAACACTTTTCACAATGTATCCGAGCATCTTGTTGGCCTTTTTTAAGGCTTCCCCACATTGTCTAGATGAAGACATTTGGGCTCAAAGGGTGACTCATGTCAGCAGGTTTCGGGGGTGGGGAGAGCCTGTGTCTGTGCCGCTGAGAAACTGTACCTTCCTTTAAAAAGTGATGCTACTGTGAAGAGAGTGAGGCACTGGACAGTAAAGTACATCATGAGCAATGGGTATTGCACCAATGTTTGTCTAAAGTAAATATTCTCAGTAGATTTATTTGGTACAAACAGAACAAAATCAAATCTGAACATCTGTTTTAAAGGTGTTTTCTATTATATTTAATTTCAGCTGCAAGCCTTTCTTAATTGACTGAAGACACCGAGAAAGACTTCATGGAAACATTTGTCCCTCAAATTTTCCTTCTGAAGTATATTTTAGCGCGACTACATTGTACTTCATAGATATGGAGGAAGTTCAATCCTGTACTTATTTTATGAAAAATGACAGATTGGCAAGCGCACGTTTCAGAGGACAAGTATTCCAGCCTCTATTGTAAAGGCAAGGATCTGCAAGTGATACTTTGGAGGTTTTGCCTTTAACAGAACTATATTAAAGTTATTTGCAAGAAGGAACTTGCCAGATTATCTTTGTGATCCTATGTAAACCCACTTGTGCCCTCATTTTTTTCAGGCTATTTCCAAAATAATACATTTAAAAATAAAAAAACACCTACTTTGCATCCACACTTCAAACACCTTCACACTTCCTGGTGTTTCAGCATTCCAAGACACAAAGAATATTAAGAGATTGTTTTAAAAAAAATTAAACAAAATGGATTCAAAGCAGGAAGTTACTTTATGAGCAAAACTGCATTTGAATGCAGTTCCCCATAGTAAAACATCTTTGGCCATCTCTTGTAGACACCTTCCCTTGTTATTATAAATTCTGAAGCCAAGATGTCTGATTTCAGATCAAGTTGACCCTATTTTGCTAACCAGACACTGCCTGAAAAAAAACAAAGTATAGCTGCATTAACTAGATATTGTGTTTATTTATAAGATTTTATAATTAGTAAATATGCACAGCTTAAAACCTGGTTCTAGTTTCGCACGCTGGGTGGCTCACTCATTCACAGCACGAATGAGGTATGTATACTAGCATACAGGGCTAACCATACTCTATACATGCAACTTGCATACAAATCAAAATTTATCTGACTGTACCCACCTTGAATGTGAAAGGTCTACAGGAGGCCAAGAATGTATGATAAATATTCTGCAGATGTAGTGAGAGAGACGGGACAGTCAGTGTATAAGAGTCCACACACATTTAGAACGAAGATCAAGGGAGACAGTCGCTGCAAGTCTTTGAAAATTAACTCTTTTATTATGATACAGCCGTTTACTTTGTTATTTATGCATTTATTCATTGATGTGGTTTTTTCTCTTAAAAAAAAAAAAAAACACAAAACAAGCCAAAAAAAAAAAGTCCACATTTCTCTTGCCGAATTCCTCACTTTTAATATTTTTTTTTTTTTAAAAATCGTGTCTCTCAAGCAAGGAGGGACGTTCACTTTTGATCCACAGTCAGTTGAGAGGGGGGGGGGGGTGGAAAAATAATTTTAAAAAAAGTCAGAATATTCACATCAGTATTCTATGTGTTTGTGCTCTTTCCCAAAAGTTGTGATTTTTGTACCCAGCTTGTCTGTACAGTAGTTTTCTGTAGTGTTGCATTTAAGCGAATAAACAGATCACTTCAGAAGACTTTCTTCGACAGCCCACAAGCCATTTCCCTTTAAATAAAATGAAAGGATTGCCTGAAAACTTGCCCCAGTATTTAACAAAAAATAAAAAATGGAACAACCCTATACTGACAAAGTTTGTTTTGAGGAATTAATGCAACATTCAGAAAGCTGTTAAAGAAACCAAGAGTCTACAACCTTAAATGATGTATTAAATGAAGAGAAATCTACCAATAACTGTCAAGGTTCTCCTGCAGCTCAGTTTGAAAGCACAATCACACCACATCAGCGTTCCGATTATGAACTCGGAGGTCTGTTACTAGAAGAGGCATCGCTGGCATGGTGAGCGGACAGCCCAAACTGCACTCTCCTGTGAAATAAGACACTAAAACGTGTATATGAAACTAGACTTCATCTCTAAAACGTTTTTAACTTGAGTTTCATTTTTGATTAGGGTCTGATCTTTCATAATTCTCCACCACGGTGGGATGACTACTCATTTCTAACTGGAATAACAGGTGGTAAACTCATGTTTAAATGTCTTGATAAAGTAGGGTGGCTATTTAAACATATTCCTCTGTTTAGCCAAACTTTTTATAAGGGTTTGCTGGTACTGTATGAAGAGAACGTATGCTTGCTGCTTTGCTTGGATTTTTACATTGTCTACATGGAGAACACGTTTCTTTCACTGTAGTACAAAATGTTATCCAGACAACAGGTAGGACTTAATTACAGCAAACAAACTTGACGCATCAGACAGGATTAAATGCTTGCGTCTTTACATCACTTTCATTATGCGTTTGGGTCTTCACTTCCACCTGTATTAAACTCCTTGGAGCTTTTCAGGTGCCCTTCGGCCAAGCAAAAGAGCTTTTACAAAAGGAGTGTAATAATGATTGGAACTGCGTTTGGAATTGAAAAAGAAGCCACTCTGCGTAGGCCTTGATCTGGTAAATTCAGAGATTGCAAGAATCGTTTTTCTCGTGTTTGCTGAGCGGATGGTACAATGCTGTCTATGTCAGGTCACAAACAGCAGTACAATTAGCACCAATCTTGGACTGCCTAACGTTAGGTAAGGCAGTCTAAGGTTCATGCTTAAAAAAATCAGCCTCCTCTTGGAGTAACGATATACAAAAAGAACTACATCAAAAAGTAGTGAAGCAATAGCAGAAAACTACAGGAAAAAAAAAAGACTTTCTGCTGAAGAGCATAATACAACCATACAAAACCTTATGGTAATATCTTGACCTTTTTTTTTTTTTTTAAATCTTTTTTCCCCCCTCCCTTACACAAACCAAGGACTGAGCTTTCTCTTCCCCGAATCCTCCTGGTTCATCTGGTGATCCCCTGCAGGCAGGCAGGCAGGACAGACGGGCGTGTTATCCCTGCTCAAACGGACTCTGAAGTTGGGAGTTCTCAGTTTAGTTCAGTGTAGCTGTGCAGTTAATTCTTTCTAGTGAGAGGTAGGGGGGGGTGGGTCCCCCCCCCAGGGGGTGTTTGGGGGTCACAACCCCCAGGGGGGTCTTGCTCATTTTCCCATTGCAATATTCCTGTGTGTCTCCTGGTTTTTCCCTGGATTTCCGCGGCTCAGTCATTGTAAATCCCGGTCTTCCAGGTACCGGTATTCGAAGGTGAACCCCTCCTTCTTGCGCTGCCCCCACTTCTCGTAATCGAAGTAAATGTACGTCCCCTGTGAAGGAAAGTTGAAGAAAGGGAGTCAAACTCACAGGTTAAAAGGGGGAAAAATAACAAACTAGGCAGGGGGACACTATTTTGGAGAATATAATATAAAACACACCTATACACATTACCTCACTGCCAATGCTAAACACCTATTTAACAGACTGAACACTTATTAGATTTAAAAAAATAACACAGAAAATCAGGTTGAATATGACTGGTTCAGTGCAGAGATGTTCAACCTTTTAACCCACCTGTTCGGTTTCGGGTCTGTTTGACTCGACTCTAGTTTCCAATTGGATAAAATGCTATTTTTCTTTTCATTTTCTGTATAATATTTTAAGGCTTTACATAAGATGGGGTTATGAACTTATATACAGAAAACAGAACCTTTGAGATGTTTATTCTTTTTAGAAGAGGTCACGTGTACAAATAAGATGTTTCGGGTCACTGTGCCCCGTGGCGTTTATCTGTGTAGATTTGTGTGCAGGAATGAAACAAACTTCTTCAATTTGTTATTGTATTATTATTATATTTGCATTACTATTTCTGGAAATGGCTGCACCTGTCTGGAGATATTTATAAACCAAACACAAATATATATCTACAAGGCAGAGCCTCATTTTCTTTGTCAGTATTGCAACAGCATCTCACTGGTAAAGACACTCCAAAATGAGGAGCTCCCAGGCTGGCAGTCAAAGAAGTTTTATCACAGCTCCTGGACTAAAAGAGCAGAAGAGAGTCAAACCTTTGCAAATAAAAACAGTTAATCAATTTAAGGCTGTTTAAAATTAGTTTGAAATTGCATCGGGTCAAGATGACCCGAAACATAACAGATGCACCTAAATTCTGAACAGAAAAGGAGGGTTAAAAGGAATTGTAGCGAATTGTTTGAAGAATACCAAGTTCCCTAGTCTGTTTCCGGGTTATTTAGCATATACACACAGTAAACGTGTTGCCGTGTAGCTGTTTCTTGCTCTGATGTAGTTTTAATTACTGCAGCATATTTGTAACTGAACAAAATATCATTGTCATGGTAATTTCAGCAGCATCCGTCTGCAATTGTAATCTCACACAAAACCAGAACCGCAGGACAGAGCTGGACATATCAGAGGGTAGGAGAGAGGAGAGTGTACGGAGCGGGCTGACTAGTCATGCCGAGGCAGAACCACTTGACAAAGTTCTGAGATCACTCAGACACTCTGACCCGGACAAGCTCAGACAGACTGAACAGCCTCCTCTATTTAAATGTTCGTGTTATCTCTATTTATTGTACTATTTCATGTATTATGCTGCTATCCTGTATTCTGCTCTTTCCACTGTATTTAATGCACTATTTCATGTATTCTGCTGCTATCCTGTATTCTGTTCTCTCCACTGTATTTAATGCACTATTTCATGTATTCTGCTGCTATCCTGTATTCTGCTCTTTCCACTGTATTTAATGCACTATTTCATGTATTCTGCTGCTATCCTGTATTCTGCTCTTTCCACTGTATTTAATGCACTATTTCATGTATTCTGCTGCTATCCTGTATTCTGCTCTTTCCACTGTATTTAATGCACTATTTCATGTATTCTGCTGCTATCCTGTATTCTGCTCTTTCCACTGTATTTAATGCACTATTTCATGTATTCTGCTGCTATCCTGTATTCTGCTCTTTCCACTGTATTTAATGCACTATTTCATGTATTATGCTATCATGTATTCTGCTCTTTCCACTGTATTTAATGCACTATTTCATGTATTATGCTGCTATCCTGTATTCTGCTCTTTCCACTGTATTTAATGCACTATTTCATGTATTCTGCTCTTTCCACTGTATTTAATGCACTATTGTATTTAATGTATTATGCATTGTTTTTACTGTATATCATGTTTGATGCATTTCTCTGTGTTTGTAGTATTATGGATTTTCTTGTTACTGCATCTTGTAAAGCGCTGTGTGATGGTGCTCCCCTATGAAAGGCGCTATATAAAAGATAGATTGATTGAATAGTAGCCACGACACAGCCAGTGTGTTGATGAACAGCACCCCCGTTCTGCTGACCTGCTCAAACTCATCCGTGATGGTTTTGGGCTCTTCGTGTCTCTGAAACCACATCATGTACTTGGTGTGGAACCTCCAGGACTGCTTCTTCAGGGCTTTAGCTGCCAGATACTGAGCCTTCGTACCCTGGAGAGGGAGAGACAGAGATTAATGAGGGACAGATACCTCCTTCTTAACAGAGAGATATAGACTATTAACACAGGGCTACCAGTGCCAGATACCGAGCCTTCGTACCCTGGAGAGGGAGAGACAGAGATTAATGAGGGACAGATACCTCCTTCTTAACAGAGAGATATAGACTATTAACACAGGGCTACCAGTGCCAGATACTGAGCCTTCGTACCCTGGAGAGGGAGAGACAGAGATTAATGAGGGACAGATACCTCCTTCTTAACAGAGAGATATAGACTATTAACACTACCAGTGCCAGATGCTGGGTCTGTATACATTAGAGATGGAAATTCGACAGGGTTTGAATACAAGACCACCACTACCAGAAAGCCAATAGAGGACTGCCCTTGACAGACAAGTGCCAGCATTAAAATACTCAATGAATGTAGCAGAGATACAGAATATAAACCACCTCTGGTATTATATACAGACACTCACACACAGCATTATACATAAAAGCATACAATACAGAAACAGCATATTGTATTTCAGACACAAACCTGAAGGCAGTGCTATAAAAACAGCCTCTTAACATAAGAAAGTTTACAAACGAGAGGAGGCCATTCGGCCCATCTTGCTCGTTTGGTTGTTAGTAGCTTATTGATCCCAGAATCTCATCAAGCAGCTTCTTGAAGGATCCCAGGGTGTCAGCTTCAACAACATTACTGGGGAGTTGGTTCCAGACCCTCACGATTCTGTGTGTAAAAAAGTGCCTCCTATTTTCTGTTCTGAATGCCCCTTTGTCTAAACTCCATTTGTGACCCCTGGTCCTTGTTTCTTTTTTCAGGTCGAAAAAGTCCCTTGGGTCGACATTGTCAATACCTTTTAGAATGCTGAATGCTTGAATTAGGTCGCCGCGTAGCCTTCTTTGTTCAATTCTTTTAGCCTGTCTGCATATGACATGCCTTTTAAACCCGAGATAATTCTGGTCGCTCTTCTTTGCACTCTTTCTAGAGCAGCAATACCCTTTTTTGTAACGAGGTGACCAGAACTAAACTGGGTATTACAGACACACACACGGTCCTGTGCAGTAGTATATAAACAGCACTGGGTATTACACAGAGTCCTGTGTCTGAATGCAGTAGTATATAAACAGCACTGGGTATTACACAGAGTCCTGTGTCTGAATGCAGTAGTATATAAACAGCACTGGGTATTACACAGAGTCCTGTGTCTGAATGCAGTAGTATATAAACAGCCTCAGGTATCAGACACATACACAGTACTGTACCTCCAGGTAGTAGAAGATAAAGAAGAGGGTCTCTGTGGACAGGCGCTGGTAGAACTCCACAGAGTCCGAGTGCGGAGGAGGCACCTGGTGATGGTAGGGCGGGGTCGGGCAGGGGTTCCTCATCAGGTACTGCCTGGAAGAACCAACGAGAAAACGGTCCGGGTTAACGACAAGGGAACACACCCTTACAACAACCAGCCCCTTCCACCAGGGGGAGTTTAACACAGCAAATACCTCAGAATCTCTATGAAATGGTCACATCAACGTATTTAACTCTCCTATTAGTCACAACTGATCAGAGCCAAAACAGTACAGGCGAGACTGTTCAAGCTTATACTGTAATACTGACAGAAAGCCGAATTCCCTTCCTAAGAACAATGTTCTCAAAATGTGCAGTTTTGAAAGAAACATATGCTACAACCAACACGCATGTCTGGTACTAGACTAGGTTAAATACATCCGTTTGCAAGCCATGCTTTGACAGGTCTTGCACTTTGAAATCGTCCCCACCCCTTCACTGGCTTTTTTCCTGTCAATAGACAATCAGATTCTTCCCTATTGACTGACATGCTTTCAGCCAGTAACATGCTTTGACCCAGTAGACACTGAGGAGGTGAACCGACCCTGGAAGCGTTCATGCAATCAGACGTCCTGAGAATAAGGAATAGAAACACAAATGATACAGTACATGTCTGTATTTGTACCTGCGATTACTGCTACATTACTTAGAATAACCCTTTAAACTTAACCCTTTGCGGTCCTGTGTCGGACCAGGTCTGACATTACAATTTTCCCTTTCCAGTCCGATGTTGGACCCTGTCTGACATCAAAAAGATGTCAAGCACAGGTCTCTAGTCGATTTTTCTCCGGAAAAAGCAGAGAAAACCTTTCAATGGCCAAGTGAGACCAATAGCAGCCAAAAAAGGGGAGGGGGGGCGTGTATCTGAGCAATACAGATAGCCCCCCCTCTGCACCACAGAGATAACAGGGACAAAAACAAAGGAAGCTGCTTCTGCATCCAGCGCTGAAAGAATATCACAGACACTGGCAGAGCTTTCTGAGATGTTACAGTAATAAAATAATGACTGGGATCTCATTATTGAGGAGTTTGGTGATCGAGTGATCAGGAGAGGAGCGATCAGTATGCACGACTATGAAGAGAGATGTGATAAATACAGAGAACAAGGGGTGGGGCTGGAGATGCAGGGCTGAGTGTGCTGTTGATATGCAGGGCCTTTTAAACCTGTTTTACTGTGAATAAAATTACATTTTAAGCAAACAGGGTGTGTGAAAATAAATTGGATCTCAAAAGGGTTAGTGTGTGCGGCTGTTTGTTAGTTTCCAGTGGTTAAAGAAAGAGGTTTGTAACCAGCAGATCCCCGGGTTCAAATCCCAGCTCAGCCACTGACTCACTGGGTGAGACCCTGAGCAAGTCACTGAACCTCCTTGTGCTGCGTCTTTGGGGTGAGGCGTTGTTGTAAGTGACTCTGCAGCTGATGCATAGCTCACACACCCTAGTCTCGTATCTCAAAGCTCTTTGTGAGGGTGGTCCACTATGAAAGGCGCTATATAAAAATAAAGATGATTATTAATTGTAAGAGCAGAGTGTTTACCGTATCCTCTCCGAGTCCGAGGGGTGAGGCATGTGAGTCCAGGCAGACTCCTGCATGGCTTGCTGGTACAGCTGCTCTTTGGAGAGGGGCACTGGCCCCAGCGGACACACCCCCAGCGAGGGAGGGATGTTCACCTCCGAGAGCTGGGTCTGTGGGGGCACAGCCGGGCCTCCAGGGGGCGCTGTGGAGCTAGAGAACAGGTCTGGGGAGTAAGAGGAGGACAGAGGTGAGCTTGGGAGGAGAGAGGGGGAGTCTCTAGGTTACACATGCTCTCAGATGCATTCCAAGCCATTTTAGGCAAATTTGAAGTTGACTTTGTAGAGAATTCTGAAATTACTTCTTAAATTGTAATTTTACCAGATGGATCAACCTGGTAAAAATGACAAGGTTTTGAAATGTTACTCAAATCTTTTACATGGATGCCCGCTCACATAATATAAACCTTCATAAAACCTCAGCTGCAAAAATCAAATACAATCTCTGCTTAACTTGGAGGTCGTAAATCTAGTCTTCACGCAGTTATGATGCAAATTTCAAAAAGGACCAATTTTCAAAAGACCTAATTTAAGGAGCTTGACGATTTTCCATGTTGACAACTAATAACAGAAAGCTTCTGCATCATCAGTTTATTTAACCGTATAATAAATAAACATCTAAAATTATTCCTCAGAGTACAGAGAAGCTCTGGATCTCTAAAAGTTCTTATCCAGTAACACAGAGTCGGTTTTGTTAACTATAGGGCAGAGTTTCATTCTAAAAGCAGCACAACAATTCAGTGTTTTAATCAACGTCAGAAGCAACAGTCCAATCATTGCATCTCAAATCATAACCGTTTAACTTTGTTAAAAAGTTGGAGGCAAACTGAAGGACTAACTGCCAAGCATAGAGGCACACTCCCCCCCACCTCCGCCCGTCCCTCCCCCACCCAGACCTCTAGCTGTGCTGTCATGAACCAGTTTCCCATGGGAGTGCCGAACACATCTTTAGAGACGAGGCTACTTCAACTATACAGAGTCGCGAGATTAAAAAGGTTGGAGGGGAATGCAGCAGGTTAAATACTACTGGGTGTATCTGAAGCCAGGTTTTGTTGCACTGGATTTCTACTATACTGGAATGCTCGCTGAACCCCAGAACCAGATCTAGGCTGGTTTAACATCCAGCGCTCATCTCGGTAAGGCTGCTTTCATATCTCCCACCTCCGACAGAGAGATGCTTATTCTATGGCGTGAGGCCAGTTGCCTTGGTTCCTACCTCGGTCTGTGAGGCGCAGTGAAGGGATCTGCTCTTCCAGTCCTGACCCCAGAGCTGCTCGTTCAGCCATTGATTTCAGGGAGGTCAGGGGCTCTGGAGGCTGGAAGAGAGGGTTCGAAAGACTTGGTTAAACATACTGAGCGACAAAAGAAACGGATCACTTCTATTTGAGCATCAAAAGAAACGGATCACTTGCATTTAGATAAAATTAACTAGATGTGATCGAAAAACTGTTTCAGAGCAGGCGCAGTGACTTTTTATCGTGCCGATTAACAAGAGACATCACCAAGATGCTGCAGAATGATCTGTCGATCTCGGGCAGGGACTCTTGGTCTCCCGGTTGGCAGCCTATCATTGACAGAGTGTGTCTGGTTATACCGTCTCGCCGGGTTTGAAATTGCTGGCTGCGACGTCCAAGATGGCGAGCCACAGCGCGCTGCCCCAGTCCAGCCTCCAACATGCCGATCTAACGAAGGCGCTGCTCTCTGGACAGACGTTGCATATTGTTTTTGTTTTTTTTTCCTGTGATTTTCTTTATTGCTTTTATTCACGCTTGAAATTCAACAGCTGAAATCACTCCATATCCAGCATCCAATCAACTGTCTCACTAATTAAGTGATTAAGTGCTTCAGTCACTCAAGCGTGTCATGGGCAAGGATGAAGGATCGAGAGATTAAAAAGAAAAACATTTTGTCAACGTCCATCATTTATATACCTTATTATTTTCGAAAATAAATGTGTTAGTAGTTGTTTAGTGCTAAGTTTCTTTTGATGCTCTGTATACAAGACTGGCAATAATAAATGACCTTGCAGAATTTACTTAGTGCTCTGATAAAAACAGAAGCACTGGTCTCTGATAGCTACCTTGATCTCTGGCTGTGTGTAGTTCAGAGGTCCGTTCAGCAGGTTCTGGCTCGGTTTGGTCTCGTTGAAACTGGGGCTGGGTGAGCTGGGAGGGTTGATGGGCATCTGGACCAGCAAACTGGAGTTTGAACTGGAACCAGTCACACTGGGTAACTGGGAACCACCGACACTCTCCTTCCTGATAGGGAACACGGATATCGGGGTTCGTGAACCAAATCAGAAATCATTCAGCCAAACCCTCTGGCAATCAGAGCTCCCCTCAATACAAGCATATTCAAATGTCACTTTTCTGTTGATGTAGTTCTTCCATACTTCTCTCTAATCTTGCCTTTAGCTGGCTTGGCGCTATACTGGAGAATCCCAAGTGCTGGGACATTCCAATCAACTCTGCCAGCCCAACTACTCCAGACAGAGGTGGGACCAGCCAATGAAGAGAATTACAGTGTGGCTCCACAGAACCACACAATATAATTGCAAACACCACAGAAAGACAAGGGAAAAGGGGAAACAAAGAAAACTTCATTTGAAGATATCAGAAGCCAGGAGTTTGAAACAGTCCCCTATTTATTTAAAGGGTCCCCCCTCCAGAGGCGAGTTACAGTCGTATACAAAATACATAAAGAATTATAGTACAATTAAAAGACACAAAACACAATGACTTCAGTGCTAAGTTCATGCAAAAAGTTGCATGAACTCCTAAGAAACCAGGAGGTTCAAATCCCAGCTCAGTCACTGACTCTCTGTATGAGACCCTGAGCAAGTCACTGAACCTCCTTGTGCTGCGTCTTTGGGGTGAGAGGTTGTTGTAAGTGACTCTGCAGCTGATGCATAGCTCACACACCCTAGCCTCGTATCTTGTAAAGAGCTTTGTGATGGTGGTCCACTACGAAAGGCGCTATATAAAAATAAAGATTATTATTATTTAATAATAAACCTTCAGAAATGATATCAGGACAGAGGGAAGGAGACACTTCTGACACTGATGAAACATTTAATAGGATTTTAAAAATCTTGCTGGGAAGAACCTTTTCAATTAAAATAAACTGAGTTTGAGTATCATTTGTAAACTCAGTACCCGATCAAACTACATATAAAAACGTGAGTCTTCTGTACAGCAGACTGATCCTGCCATTTATAAATTGTGTTATATGAACGAATACGAACATGGTCACTTTTAGAACATTTTAAAATAGTGTTTGCTTGAATATCTATCCAGCATTAACTTATAACAGAGCAGACTTAGCAGAAGAGCCTGATTGCTCAAATTTCTGATCAGATAATATCCCTCAACCAGGGGGAGTTCTGGACTGAAATCAAATGACCCTGCTATATTATTCCCCATTACTCAGCTTCTTAACTACATCCCTGACAGCAGAGTGGTTGCTGGGTACTCACGCTGCATTGGCTGGAGTGCTGTGTGAGCCAGGCTGGCTGCTCTGTGATTGGCTTGTGCTATTGAGGGCAGAGTCCTGGTTGCTGTCAGCCACCACTGCACTGTAACCTGCAAGAGACATAGTGGAACAGTTATTAAAATTATTCATTCACAATTAAAGAGCAATGAGCCAGGACAATGCGTTCTAAAAGATATTAAAAAGCTACGGAACAAGATTTAGGTGATTTCAAAGTGCTACAAACATGCAGAACGACAATTTGAAGCAAATCAGTTTTTATTTTCCATCTATCTCTCTCCCTTTAAACCTTACTAGTGGTTAAGCCTTAACTGAATACCAGACTGTTCAAATTAGCGATGAGCTGCAAGAAACTAACGCAGTGGAAATTAATAAACTGAATCAGATTAGAGCTGGATCGAAATGCAGGTTCAAATAGAATCGGGGGAGATCAATGCGCGTCGCTTGAGAACTCGATGAAGATATGAAGGGTAAAAAGAAACAGCTTCCTTTGGGAATTAGCGTTTGATTACAAAAGCAAATCGGCTCGTTTTTAAAAAGGGACATCACGCGATCAAAAAGAAAACCGGAAAACTAGAAGCCATAATTATGAGATATTGCGCTAAAAACGCTACTGATTAAGTTGCACAGCAGGTGTCATTTATGGAAATAGTCACCAACAGACTTGAAAAAAAAAAAAGATGTAAGTATTTGCATAGGAATCGCCGAGAACGATCGCTCTCAAAAAAAAAAAAAATTTTAAGACAATAAAAAGAAACACCACCACAGCTTCACTCACTTGTGGCGCCGTTCTGTTTCTGCCCACTAGGTGGCCTCCCGGGAATCCCGCTAGAGCTGCCTGTGCTGTTGCTGCTGGCGCTCCTCTCCCTCTCTCCAGCAGCTCCCCCAGGGGCCGAGCTACTGCTGCTGCTGCCTGCTGCTGCTGCTGCTGCTGCTGCTCCCAGACCCTCCGTTACTGCTGCCCCCGCTGCCGCCTCCGGGGGCGCTGCCGATCGGCCCATGCCCCCCCGAGGGCGCCCCCATCATGGTATTACTGTTGGAATTGGAGTTCCCTCCGATCAAGCCGACGTTCCCCGAGGCGGCAGCCTGGGCGTAAGGGGTGGGCGGGTTGGCTAGGCCTCCTAAACCCATGGAGCTCAACCCACCCATCCCCGTGATGTTACCAAGACCCAGGCCAGCCAGCTGAGCCAAACTGGAGCCCGAGACGGACTTCCCCAGCCCTAAACCCAATCCCAGACCCAGACCCGAGCCTCCGTTGCCCCCGCTATTCCCGATTATGCCCGGCTGCATGTTGGAGGACATGAGGCTGCCGTGAGACCCCATGATACCGCTGCCGACACCACCCAGGCTGGCCATGGCGGTTGAAATGCTGTTGGTGTTGGCGCCCCCTGCTGCCGAGTTTGAGAGCATCATGAGGGACGAGGGGCTGTTGAGGGAGTGGGAGAGGGAGGAGGAGGAGGAGGAGGAGGAGGCGGCGGCTGTGGTGGGGCTTGCTGTTTTGGGGTTCTGGGTGCTGAAAGTGTGGGACAGGGAGCTTGAGGTGATGATGTTTCCCAGCAGGCTGCTGCTGCTGCTGCTGCTCCCGGAGCCCCCTACAGGAAACAGGGCGCTACTGCTGTTGCTGCCATTTCCTCCTCCCCCTACTGTGATGACAGCGCCAGTGCTGGAGCCACAGCTGGGGATACTGGTACTGCTGCTGGTGCTGCCGTTCTTTACTGGGGACTGCAGGAGGGGGGAAAAAAGAGAGCGAGACTGAGGTGCTATGGGATGAATTCACCTATGCTGGACGAAACGTATTAGTTGGGAAGTAGAGCTGAAATTTGATGCTCAGCACCAGGCCCCTCAAACTCGGTCCTGGGGACCCCCTGTGGCTGCTGGTTTTCATTCCGAGCTCTCAATTACTGAACCAGACCCCGAGTTGAACTGATAATTTGCTTAATTTACTTATCAGCTCTCACAGTTGCAGATTTCAAGTTAGCCGAAACATTTGACAAGCAACTTGAACTGCAGCTGTTCAAAGAGCTGAAAACAAGTGAAAAATGTCCAATTAAGCAAATTATCAGTTCAACTCAGGGTCTGGTTCAGTAATTGAGAGCTGGGTTGGAATGAAAACCAGCAGCCGCAGGGGGTCCCCAGGACCGAGTTTGAGAAGCCCTGTTCTACACTAAGAAACTTTAAAAAAGCAACAATTTGGATTTTTATATTCTACCATAAAATTATATTTTAAATAAATAAATAAATAACTGCCTGGCCACTTTATTAGGATCTGAACCCAGTATCTGGTTGGGTCGCAGTCTGCCCTGATCACAGCCTTGACGTGACCCAGACTCCACAAGGTGCTGGAAGGTACAAGATAATCCATTCAGGTCATTAATATCTGTGCAGAGAGGTAGGCAGAGGATCGCGATGATGAATCCATCACTCAAGTACTACCTCACACCAGGGCTGTGGGATATGCCTGCAGTCTTGGAGTGGGGGGGTCGCCACCAGGGTACAAGTGCAGCGATGCGGAAGTAAACTATGGCTTTCTACAGCAAATCGAGGGACCCAGCATACACCAGGACAACAAGCCCCACACCAAAGCAATCCAACAGGCAAGACAAAGTCTTACAAAGTGGCCAGACAGTGGATTACAATACACATGCAAGAATCATATTCAGGTTTCAACTTCTTGAAAAATATCTAAAATCGGGAGACTTGCTGGTTGGATAATTCCTGGGAGTAAGTCTAATCTGTTCAGAGCATCACTCATCTGAGCGCAAGGCAGTGTGCGCTTGCCAAGTCTAACAGGTAAAGACAGAGGTGAAGGAGCTTCTCATCTCTACCTGACTGATTTCACTGTCCGTCGAACGCCCTCGCTTCTTATCATCTTCAGAGTTCTCCTATTAAAAAAATAAAAATAAATCATCACGATGACATTATGAATGGTTTGTTTAGGTGTTGATTATTGATCCCCGGAGCCAGCATTGCAGCCGTTGTGTGTGCCGATGCGCTGGGGAGGCAAGCAAGCCGATCCCTGGAGCCAGCATTACACCAGACAGAAGGATATCTACATCGTCAGATGGAAGGAAACGCAACAGGATGGAGATGCAGACAGATCACATTAGTGTGCTTGTAAACCTTAGTTTGGTGCTTATCTTGGCAAGAGCAGAGTTCAAATCAGCATGAAGTTTAACACCTACTCTCATGTAATGGAAATCATCACTGTACTGAAATGAACAAGCATGTTGTTAACCCCCCCACCCCCACCCCTGAATGCAGAGGGGTTCTCTCTCACCGTGGTGCAGTTGGCTGGACTGGGAGGAATGGGAGAGCTGGAAGTTGTAGAAGTAGGCGTGCTGCTCGACTGGTTGAATATTTCATCCTCCATGTGAGAGACGCCTGGAGGAGAGGTAGCCACCAGGGGCAGAGCTGGAACCAAACCAGACAATCATCATCATACACAGTCTAAATCTGGTGCAGCTGCCTGGTTTAACAGAGAATCATTTCAAAAAGCAGCACAGACAGGGCGATTCATCACGTGCTCAACATTGTTTTGTGTGGTTTTCAATTCTACTTAAATGCTGATTTTACTGAACAGCCCTTTATAATCTGTAAGAATTCGTTTTGTTTGTTTCATCTTAACATAATGACCATTTGATCTTTTAGACATTACATAAGCCCATCACAAATCAGGAATGAAAATCAGACTCCTATTGCACAGCAGTCTCACCCATTCCAGGTTTTACTACCAGCTTGATTAGCCACAGTGTGCACAGGTGTGTCATTAAATTCATAGTTAAACCAGGAATGGATCAGACTGCTGTGCAACGTGAGCTTTATTTCCATCCCTGAGCAGTTTCATGATGCATATCGTACCGAGACGTGGATTCAGCGATGTGCATCGCACCACAACATCAGGGCATCGTTCCTCCCAGAGCTGTCTACAGCTCCCATCAGGGTGGGGGGGGTCAATCACGATTTCTTTTTAAAATCAATTTCTTACCATTCCCACTAATCCACTGCAATTCCTTTCACAACAGGCTTTATTGAGCGAACATAAGATAACTGTAAAAGCTGTACACGTGCTTGACGAGATGTATAAATGTTTGCTTAGTAAAGCCCGCGTTGTGAAAGGAATTGGGATTGATTACAAGGGAATTGATTCTGGATTCACCCGCTTCAGTATTTCAAAACAGAGAACTGGCTGCTGCGGTGAGTGGCGTTAAAAACATTATCAAATTAAATGAAAGAAAACCCACAACTCGCATCTCAAAAACCGCATAACGGGAAATTTTGGCTTTACTGGCGATTTGATTGGATGGGCAATAATTCTTCCACCAATCAGAGACTGGCATACAGCGGGTGACCCCGGCCTCTGACAGACAGGTGTGCAGCACAGGGCAAGAAACGCTGGGCAAGGGAAAGCGTGTGTCAGATGTCAAAGTGACTAGGAGGATGGCAGAGAGTGATGAAGCCAATTAAAAGCAGACCGGACATTTAAAAACGAGTTGATTTTGCAGGTCTATTAACTAGTTTTAAATTTAAAAGCATTTTTGTTGTTTCGGCTTTATTAAAATGTTTTCACACATGGCAATGCTGTGATCATTCCGCTGTGTTACATTAGTGAACAGGAGCTACGTTTTAAAACTGACAGGTAGTACATGCCTATCAAAGTGTACTGCAGCTACAAATCCTTTAAGAACTCTAGAACGATAATGCTGCAACTCATTTTTAGAAGGGCCTCTTTGTTTTTATCCAAGTTGCTGCAGTGACACTGTAGATGCTATAAGGAGTTACTGCAAATGAGATGCTATTTTAGAAGCCAGATTTCATTAAGCAAACATGTACGTGAATCTTTCTGAAATTAGACACACAAACGGTGGCATTTTCCTTTGTGAACGTGCCAAGTGAAAAACGCCCATTCATTCCACCAAGGCAGCAAACCTGCCGGCCGAAATTTCCCGTGATACGGTGCTTCACTGGCTAGGGAAAAACCCAGCTGAAAGCCGGTGAGTGTGTATTTTGTGATCCGCGAGTGGCGGGGCGCGGTGATCAGCAACATGAGAAGAAGCGGAGGAGCGGTGCGTACGAATGTCTTCCAGGTCGATGTCGTCATACAGGAACTCGTTCTCCTCGAAGTCGGGGTCCTGCGAGGAGTCCACGTAGTATTCCACATCGTCCTTGATCTTGCGGATGGAGTCCACCTGGATGGAGTCGTTGTCCAGCATGCGCAGGATCGTCTCCAGCATGCAGATGTGGTGCCTGTGCTTCTCAATGAACCCCTTCAGCTCCTCAATGCGCTCCTGTTTGAGAAAGAGCACAGCCTTCGTTGAATGGATGCTTTTTAAAAATCACTCATGGTCCCCAAATCCACCCCCCCCCCCCCCCCCCCCAAACACTCTGCTGCCATTGTTCACCCACTTTTAGGGGCCCCATTTGAAAAAACGTTAGTGTGTTTCTGTATTTGCACCTGCGATTCCTGCTAGTCGTTTTTTCTCTGGAAAAAAAACGAGAAAACCTTTCAATGGCCAAGTGAGACCGATAGGAGCCGAATGCTGATGTGTAGCGATTCGTTACTTTTTAGTGCAAATACTGCAGCATAATAACCAATTACAAAACAGCACTGTAATTACAGCAAACTGGAATTGACCACAGGTCTGGTCTCAAACAGCCCATTAGTCATTGAAATAATTAACAGTGCAACCACCTCCAGCACTCCTTGTGTCCAAGACTAATGTGCATATGGAAGAGACTATGAATATATACAGAGTATTACAATATATTACTTCACACTGTATAGTTACAGTATAGAAAAACACCAAGGGCAAAATCTACACATTTAACTTGAATATTTCTGATAATTTAAAAACTTAGGCGATTCTAAGTTTTCCAGGTTTTAATCAAGTTGAAATGTTTACTAATTACACCTCTAATGGAAAGAACTAAACATGCCATCCAGAACTGTGCGTGTGTGAGCAGCAACTATCATTCACTTACTGCCTTCAACTACAGATCTGGGCGATAGTTTTGCATCACCTAGAACTTTAGGGGCATATTAACATAACTTAGATTGTATTGCTCAAAGAAACTACACAATGACATCACAAAAGTCTATCGGAAGCCATAACAGCAGCGCAATATTTCAGTTCGATTTTGAAAGGTCACATTTTTCACTTTGTCAGCGTGTCATTAAGTATATGGAAGACTACAAAGCAGTGTGTAATTCAATGCGTTAACGTCACATTATTCAGCAGGTTTCACTCGACTTCATGAAGCAAAATGAGTTCATGCTATACAGAGGGTGATGCAAAACTTTTGTCCCTAGCTGTGTGTTCAACTACCACCTCACTATATCCCCTTCACAAGGGAGACTTCACCCCCAGCTGAGAATAACAACAACAACTGCATTAACCTGGAGAAAATAAGAGTGGTATTAACCCTTTGCAGTCCTGTGTCAGACCAGGTCCGACATTACAATTTTCCCTTTCCAGACCAACGTCAAACCCCGTCCGACATCAAAAAGACGTCAAGCACAGGTCTCTAGTCGCTTTTTCTCAGGGGTGGGGGGGGGGGGGGGGGGGGGGGTGCGCAGAGAAAACCTTTCAATGGCCGAAAAAGGGCGCATCTGATAACCCCCTGCACTACAGAGATAACACGGACATAAAGGAGACAGCTGCTCAAAGAATATCACAGACACTGGCAGAGCTTTCTGAGATGTTATAGTAATAATAAATGACAGGGTTCGCATTACTGAGGAGTTTGGTGATAAAACGAGTGATCAGGAGAGGATTGATCAGTATGCACGACTATGAAGAGAGATGTGATAAATACAGCGAACAAGGGGTGGGGCTTGGCTGGAGATGCGGTGCTGAGTGTCCTTTTAAGATGCGTCTTTTAAACCTGTTTTATCCTGAAAAAAAGTATTTGCATAGAGGATGCAAGTTAGTTAAAGTGAAATGAAAGGGTTGTTATTTCCTGGTGCAGACACACAAACACGCACACACACACACACACACACACAGAGGGAACGGGACTCACGTCTTTGTCTCCTTTCTTTTTCCTCGTCTGCACAGACAGGGACTCCACCTCGCTCTCAAACTGGTCCACCTGCATGTTGAGCGTGTCTATCGTGTTCTAGAGAGGGAGAGAGACCAACAAAGCCGTCAGGCTAATAATTCAGCACGTTAAAGGACGGGGGGGG
>NC_054562.1:2081589-2170241 GCF_017654505.1 Polyodon spathula | reverse complement strand
CATTCTCTCACCTCTTATTAGCTTTATTAACAGGATCACTGACCCCTCCCTTTAAAGGAGCGCTGACCATCTTTAAAATCCATTCTCTCACCTCTTATTAGCTTTATTAACATGATCACTGACCCCTCCCTTTACAGGAGCGCTGACCATCTTTAAAATCCATTCTCTCACCTCTTATTAGCTTTATTAACATGATCACTGACCCCTCCCTTTACAGGAGCGCTGACCATCTTTAAAATCCATTCTCTCACCTCTTATTAGCTTTATTAACAGGATCACTGGCCCCTCCCTTTAAAGGAGCGCTGACCATCTTTAAAATCCATTCTCTCACCTCTTATTAGCTTTATTAACAGGATCACTGGCCCCTCCCTTTAAAGGAGCGCTGACCATCTTTAAAATCCATTCTCTCACCTCTTATTAGCTTTATTAACAGGATCACTGACCCCTCCCTTTACAGGAGCGCTGACCATCTTTAAAATCCATTCTCTCACCTCTTATTAGCTTTATTAACAGGATCACTGACCCCTCCCTTTAAAGGGGCGCTGACCATCTTTAAAACCCATTCTCTCACCTCTTATTAGCTTTATTAACAGGATCACTGACCCTTCCCTTTACAGGAGCGCTGACCATCTTTAAAATCCATTCTCTCACCTCTTATTAGCTTTATTAACATGATCACTGACCCCTCCGTTTACAGGAGCGCTGACCATCTTTAAAATCCATTCTCTCACCTCTTATTAGCTTTATTAACAGGATCACTGGCCCCTCCCTTTACAGGAGCGCTGACCATCTTTAAAATCCATTCTCCCACCTCTTATTAGCTTTATTAACAGGATCACTGGCCCCTCCCTTTACAGGAGCGCTGACCATCTTTAAAATCCATTCTCTCACCTCTTATTAGCTTTATTAACAGGATCACTGGTTTTCTTGTAACGTGATGAGAATCACATAGTTCTTCAATTATTTTTCTCCGTTAGTCTTCATTATTTTATGATATATATGTCATATTTCAAACCCAACGCTACAGATAAACTGCTGCATCATTGCATTGCATTTCCTTTACTATGGTGCTCGCAATCATTCACAGTGGTTCTGTTGCTCCCATATGGAGTTATCATCTTCCGTTCAGTTTGCCTGTAGAATCCTACATGCCAGCACTGAACAGCCATCCCCAGTCCATTCAAATCACAACCTTTCAATTAGCCCCACCTACTCTACCATAGAAAACAGGCAGAGTTGTGAGGTCACATTGTCACGTGATTTGCGCGAAACGAGGGAGGCTGCTTGACACGCCTCCAGGGGAGAGCTCCGGTAAAGACAGCTTTAACATTCGGGCGATTTGTGTTTGCAGTCGCTCTGAGCGCTTCTCGGAGCAATTAATCAAACGCTGTGCTTTCAAGTCTGCAATAGACATGTGCAACACAGGCTACACAGCCAAAGTGTGTCTGGTGATCTGTCACTTTGGATCAAGTTTCCTTTTGTTGTGCTGGCAATACACTCGCTGTGCACTAGGTGGCGCTGGTGCTTACTAACACAAAGACACTTTGGCTCATCTAGCCTAAGTTTCATATATCTACAGGAGGCAGGGTTGGGGTCATTTCCTGTTTTTCAGTTCCAATACCAAATCTCTTTTAATCAATCGCAATTCCTTTTACAACACAGCAAACAGTTTTAAAGCTTGTCAAACACGTATACAACTTGTACAATTAGCTGTCCGGCTGTCTAAATGTTCGACAAGTTACATGCTTGTTTGTGCAATGAAAGGAATCGGAACTGGAGTTGAGCACTACTTCAGATCCCAGCTGTGCCGCTGTCTGGCTCGCTGTGTGTGACCCCGAGCGAGTCACTTCACCTCCTTGTGCTCCGTCCTACGGGTGAGATGTTAAACCAGCGTCCTATTGGAAGTGACTCTGCATATAATGCGCAGTTCACAGCCTGCCTCTGTAAAGCGCTTTGTGACAGTGGTCCTCTGTGAGAGGTGTTTATATATATATATATATATATATATATATATATATATATATATATATATATATATATATATATAATATATATTATACTCCCAATTCTCTCCCCAGTCTAGAATGTCCAGTTACGTCCTACAGGGATTCCCCACACAACTCAGGAGCGGGCATCCTCCGAACCCATGACCGAGCCAGCATCCTCTTCCACACCCAGGCACTCGAGAGCGTGTGTCGGCGAGCTACCGCCCTCTGGTGGACAAAGGCCAGCCCCGCAGGTGTCCGCTCTGAGCTCACTGGGCGCCTGGCTGGCAGGGTCCCCTGTAGAAGCAACAGTGCCTGCTGATTTTAAAATGGAATTGGAGCCCCGACCCAACTAGAACCGAAGAGCACATCCTGAACCCCGAGTGTAAGCTTCACGCAGGGAAGCGCGGCGCCTGAGCGATTGCAACAGGGAAGACTCGCGATGGCGGCGATCATCACGGAACGGCGAGGAAAGCGTGCAACACGGATGCAATGCCATGGAAAGCTCGTTTATCAATGATTACCATGTACCGAATGCACATGTCAACCTAGGTATATCGCTGTATTCGTGCACTGTATCATTTCAGTTTTACTCCTGTGCTTTCCCCGTGGTTATACTGTGCAGTTACCACAGTTTACCCTGGTTTGTTTATTAATATGCTTTACCATCCCCTCTGTGCTTTACAATGCTTTCCTACGCTTTACCAGACCTCTCTGTGCTTTGCAATGCTTTCCTACGCTTTACCACACCTCTCTGTGCTTTACAATGCTTCCCTATGCTTTACCACACCTCTCTGTGCTTTACAATGCTTCCCTACGCTTTACCATACCTCTCTGTGCTTTACAATGCTTCCCTACGCTTTACCATACCTCTCTGTGCTTTACAATGCTTCCCTATGCTTTACCACACCTCTCTGTGTTTTACAATGCTTCCCTGTGCTTTACCACACCTCTCTGTGTTTTACAATGCTTCCCTGTGCTTTACCAGATCTCTCTGTGCTTTACAATGCTTCCCTATGCTTTACCATGCTTTCACTGTGCTTGTTACACGTGGCTATGCTTTCGCTGTGGGACTGTTTTATAAGGACTGTGCTATTTCACAATGTTGGGTTCAACAGAAAATGGTGATTCTGATTAGCCTGAACACAAGGAGATCAAAACACAATGACAAAGTGTAAGACATTATTATTTTCAATCCCCCTGCCCCCTCTTCAAACGCGTACGGCACTGTGCGTTTCAGAGCCTTCGAGCTTGTCGTCAAACCGCCTCCCTCATTCCACTCAAACCGTGTGACAGCGTGGTCTTTCCCACTCTGTCTAGACCAGGGGTAGGCAAGTTTGGCTCTTCCAATCCATTCCACTGGCTGACTTTGTTCCCACCAGACCTCTAATTAGTTCATTGACCCTGTTGGAGGTTAATTATATCATTAACCCTTTGCGGTCCTGTGTCGGACCAGGTCCGACGTTACAATTTTCCCTTTCCAGTCCGATATCTGGACCCTGTCCGACAAATAGACGTCAAGCACAGGTCTCTAGTCGTTTTTTCTCCGGAAAAAGCAGAGAAAACCTTTCAATAGCCGAGTGAGACCCATAGGAGCCGAAAAAAGGGCGTATTTCATAGCCCCTCCCCCTGCACCACAGAGATAACACAGACTCAAACAAAGGAGGCAGCTGCTTCTGCATCCAGCGCTCAAAGAATATCACAGACACTGGCTGAGCTTTTTGAGATGTTACAGTAATAAAATAATGACTGGGATCGCATTATTGAGGAGTTTGGTGATAAATCGAGTGATCAGGAGAGGATTGATCAGTATGCACGACTCTGAAGAGAGATGTGATAAATACAGAGAACAAGGGGTGGGGCTTGGCTGGAGATGCAGTGCTGAGTGTCCTTTTGCGATTCGATGCCTTTTAAACCTGTTTTACTCTGCGAAGGGTTAAAGGTCTGAAGTCCTGAAGTGGAATGGACTGGAAGAGGCAAGGCTGCCTATCCCTGGTCTAGGAATATCTAGAGTGGGCGGGGCTAACTGAAAGGTCATCATGCGAATGGACCGGGAAGGCTGGTCAGTTGGCCTTTAGGATTCTCCAGGCAAGCTGAAAGGTAGATTTCGAGCAAAAGGATGAATATAGATTCTCAGTATTGTGGCAACAGGACACACATTTAGAATGACTGTAAGCAACACAGTATGGGCAACGGCAAGAGGTTCAGATGATCCTCGAAGCTGCTTTCGGGGTGAATTTCGAGTGAGGACGATGATCTATTTAAGATTACCAGGTTATTTAGCAAACAGCTTCTCCTGCTCAATTAAACAGAGTTCTTTCATCTCTCAGTCCTCTCTCGAATGCAGTGGTATCCTATATACAAGTCTTGACGCAATACAAGTCTGTAACTTCACTTTAACCCATGATATCTGGTGCTGCGCTGGGTTAAAGGAATCTCTGTTTGTAGGCCTTGCTTTCAGTTAGAGTCGTGCTTCAGCTGGAGGGTGAAATTGTCCCCGCCCATTCAGGGCCTCCTTTGCGGTCAGTATCAGCAGCTTCCCCTATTGACTGACATGCCTTGCTGCCAGTAAGATCCCAAAAGACACTGAGGTTAAGTGACCTCTGGCTGTCAACTGGTTCTTTCCCCTAGTTTTGTACCAAGTGTTTTAAAATTGACATACGTGTGAAGAACAGGTTGGGAGTGCGGACAGAGGAGCAACACTGCTTTACAATCTCTGAAAGAATTTGAGACAAGCCTGGAGAACCACAATCAGGAGGAGGAACCAGCTCCAGGGTGACCTGCAGGTCGAGGCCGGTTCAGTTCAGTTGCCCCGCTTCGTTCGAAGCGGGGGGGTCCTCAGCTGGGATGACAGTGAAGCGGGATGATGTGATCAGATCAGGCTCCGCCTCCTCGGTCACTGGGAACTCATCCTCCCACTGCAGGCTGCTGCCACCTGCAGGGGAAAGACAGAATTGCAGGAAAGAGTTTTACACCAGGTTGTGAACATCAAAAGGGTCGAGATCGTGTTGTAAAGCATATTCTAAATTTATAAAGAGAAAGGTACCAGATCTTAACATTAAGGTATAAAAATAGCAGTTTTGTTTCTAGACCTCATGTACTGTCCTTGATTTACAGGAGCTCCCACACATGCTTCAAGTTCTCCTCTGCTTGTGGAACAGGGGCTGCTGCATGCCCACCTTTGCCTGACCGTGTTTCAACATAATATTCAGGTTTGAACAATGTTCTTAATCTGAGATGCCAGATCGTTCTTACTGTATATAAAAACCTTGCTTCTGGTAAAGCCCAGCTCCCTTACTGCTATCAACCCTTTCCAACCTTCATCTGTACAAGATCTCTTACACAATTGACTGATGATGTCAGAGGACTCACCCAATCCGTCATCCAGGAAGGCGCTGGAGCCCGACTCTCCTGTTGCGTCATAGGAAGGGGAGGGGCTTGTCGGGGCGGAGCCAGAACTGAGCTCATTGGTGGGGATTTCCTGTGGGGGGGGGGGGGGGGGGGGGGGGGCAAGACAAACAGCTAATCAATCAATTGCAGTCTTTCCCCTTTTTAGCACCAGAGTAATGAGAGAGCCCCCTGGTGTGCAACGGTAGACTGCAGTGGCACACTGTTTTACTAAAATGAAACTTTAATGAGGGATTGGTTCCTTGTTAAGGTAATCTAGCCAAAAGCATTTCGCATGCACAAAAAAAACCCCCAAAAATCTGGAAACAGTATTCTAGGTTTAGCTAAAGCATGATAGATCTTAGCATAACCTCCCCAGTCTTCTATTCCAGTGCTTTTGGTGAAGTAACTGAACACTCGGTTTGTGTTTTCAATTGATTCTCCGCAGTGACTAGTCCGCTGCAACCCAGAGATCCCTTTCAAAGTCTCCATTCCCTACTCCCGTCCCGTTCAATTTGTACAATTTTTTTTTTCAGTATTTAATATCTCTCTTAAGATTACATTTAATTTGCCATCAGTCTGCTTGGTTACAGCAGTGTGATCCAGTCCTGGTTTCACTTTAATAAGACCAGCTCATTTTGCCTCCCCAGCGCATCAGCGCACACAACGGCTGCGATGCTGGCTCCGGGGATCAACCCAGTGCGGTCTCCCCAGTGCATCAGCATGACAACCGTCTGGATTGAGCTAAGTAGGGTGCATCTCTGGGGTCTTCAAGTGGGCACCTTCCATCCTCCGTGTTTCGTCGACTAGCCCACAGTAACCCTAACCCTAACCCCAGTACTTAACCCTAACCCTAATCCCAAACATGAAGACGATACAGATGCAGTACTGTATGCTGCTGATATGCAGTAGTTTAATTTTAATTAGTACCCTTTTCTTAACTATGCATTGACTCTCATTATATTCAGGCCAGGATATTGCAATAGGAGTTTTATTTCCATTGTTGCAGTGCATGTAAATAATCAACCAATCAATCAATCAATATGATTTATATAGCGCCTTTCACGATAAGTCGCCCCAAAGCACTTTACATGGATACAAACATTAACAGATATCAAAATAAGTAAATAAGCAATCAATACAGCAATCAAAGACTTAGCAGCCTGGCCTTACCTGGTCGAAGAGATAGACGGTGACATCGTCGAAGAATGACACGTTGCGCCTCCTCTCCCTCTCCCGCTCCCTCTCAGCATGCTCCTCGAGCGAGCGAGGAGACTTCAACAGGCTGCGCAGGCTGTGGCGCCTGTCCGTCTCCGTCTCCGTGACGATGATCACAGGCCCCGCCCCTTCGCCCTCCTCGTCCTCCGGGTCACTTCCCGCCCCGCGCCCAGGCCCCTCCTCCTCGTCCTGCTCCCTCTCCCACAAGGACTTGGGGCCGGTGGTGAGGGAGAGGTCGAGGGTGAGCGGGGGGAGGGAGAGCGAGAGACGGGCCAGCTTCGCTAGACAGGGAGACAGGAAGGAAGTTGTTTAAAAGGCATCGCAGATTGAACTGTGTCTTTTTCCCTGGTTAGCGCTGCACTTTTGTTCTGCTCCTCATGTTTGTGTTAATGTAGGTACAGCCCTGTGAACAGGCTGGCTGTAAGGGTGACGTCAGGCCAGAGAGGAGTACACAGACAGGCAGTCCTGGCAGGGGAAACTGAGACGCAGTGGCTGCGCTCAACGTTTTATTAACACACAAAAAATAAAAGGTTGAACAAAAACAGCACATGACACTTGAGGCCAAAATAAACAGGCAAACAAAACGGACAAAGACTTAAACAAACAGTGGACTAACAGGCAAAGCAAACATGGTCTGTCAAAACGAACAAGCATAGCGCTGGTCCTTCCAGCCCAAAACAACAAATGTTATTAATTAATTATTATTTTACTTAATTTTACTTTGTTCTACTCTCCTTCTCTCTCCCGTTCTCCACTCACCGAACCCCGAGTGAGTGAAACGTGCATCTATATCTATACAGCTGTGCCGGGATTCAATTACTAATGAATTATTCACTTTCACTTCAATCCCAGCACATGAACTAATATGTTCAACCCCGTGCTCACATACTATTAAATACTTTAAATGCAATCCCAGTGCCTAAATACAACTAGATCTTTTAAATCACTCGTGCTACACAGACCCATTTATATCCCGTGCACCAATATCTATACACCAACGTTAACACACCACACGCAACACATGACACAAAATCCACACAGGGGCGGGGCACTTGGCCACAAGCCCCTAATGAGTCCTTGAACTCTGCAATACATACTCTGAATCCTACTGGAAAGTGACACTGTAGTTCAACATTAAAAACCCACATAATACAAACAGTGAGGGATGTTAAACTAGACAAAAGCTGCAATCGCGAGATGTGTAAATAATGAAAGGGCTCGTCTGACCCCACAGAACACTTGGGATCCCAGTTCACAGCCCTATTCAAAGAGAACGACCACGTGTTAGAAGAGGAACACCAGCACTCACTTCACATCGTTTAAAAAAGATGACTTTATTTGTTCATTTAAAATTCACGCTACATCGCGTGTCTGCCTTTTAAAAAAAAAAATGCAAATGGATAAATTAATAAACTCATCTTCCGTGATGGCCTTCTTGTAACATATGAAAACAGTGGCCCCTTGAAAAGCACTGGATCTCCAACACTAGATCTGAGCCCCTCCCAGCCAAGACTGGAAACTCAGTGAGATTTGAACCAGTGTTCTCTTAGGAGGTGTTCCTATAAGGGGAGACTACTGTATAAAGGCGAGTCTCAGATTGTCAGATCTTTATCACCCCGAAACTAAAGAGTGACTCTAGATGTTAGATTTTGCTCAAGGAGTCTCCATAACACTGAACACAATAAGTTGCAATCTGGAATGGTTAAGGAGGCGGTACCAGTCGGAGGGCTGGGTTTGTAAACACAAGCTTCTCTCACAAATTCTTACCTTTCATGGATTGGATGTGCTGGGGTTGAGGAGGTGTGGTCTCAGGGTCTGGGCCAATCAGGAGCTTCGGCGGCCCATTGATGATGTCATCAGCTGGTGGCTCCTCCAACGTCCACGCCTCCTTCGCTTCAGGTGCTCTCTCTGTCTCATCACCACGGCTTGCTCTATGGTCTTCTTCTGCAATGTCATTGGCTGTGGGTTCGAACCAATCACTACTCTGACTTCTGACAAAACAAGAGTAAATAAAAGCTCTAGTGATAAAGGCCGATAAAGCTATACGAAACCAATTCTCTAAATGCACTTAAGAAGACGCCAGCCGAAACGTTTGTCTATTGACTTACACTCTACTAAACAGCATTGATGTGCCACTTGGCATAGACAAGGAACCTTCGCTCCCCTGACTGTTTGACTCACCCTGCACACAATGCAGCCGTGCCTTTACCAGGGGAGACCCTCAGGGACCCCTGTACTCCCCTGACTGCGTGACTCCCCCTGCACACAATGCAGCCGTGCCTTTACCAGGGGAGACCCTCAGGGACCCCTGCACTCCCCTGACTGCGTGACTCCCCCTGCACACAATGCAGCCGTGCCTTTACCAGGGGAGACCCTCAGGGACCCCTGCACTCCCCTGACTGCGTGACTCCCCCTGCACACCACACAGCCGTGCCTTTACCAGGGGAGACCCTCAGGGACCCCTGCACTCCCCTGACTGCGTGACTCCCCCTGCACACAATGCAGCCGTGCCTTTACCAGGGGAGACCCTCAGGGACCCCTGCACTCCCCTGACTGTGTGACTCCCCCTGCACACAATGCAGCCGTGCCTTTACCAGGGGAGACCCTCGGGGACCCCTGCACTCCCCTGACTGTATGACTCCCCCTGCACACCACACAGCCGTGCCTTTACCAGGGGAGACCCTCAGGGACCCCTGCACTCCCCTGACTGTATGACTCCCCCTGCACACAATGCAGCCGTGCCTTTACCAGGGGAGACCCTCAGGGACCCCTGCACTCCCCTGACTGCGTGACTCCCCCTGCACACAATGCAGCCGTGCCTTTACCAGGGGAGACCCGGGACCCCTGCGCTCCCCTGACTGTGTGACTCCCCCTGCACACCATGCAGCCGTGCCTTTACCAGGGGAGACCCCCGGGGACCCCTGCACTCCCCTGACTGCGTGACTCCCCTGCACATCACACAGCCGTTCCTTTACCAGGGGAGACCCTCAGGGACCCCTGCACTCCCCTGACTGTATGACTCCCCCTGCACACAACGCAGCCGTGCCTTTACCAGGGGAGACCCTCGGGGACCCCTGCACTCCCCTGACTGCGTGACTCCCCCTGCACACAATGCAGCCGTGCCTTTACCAGGGGAGACCCTCGGGGACCCCTGCACTCCCCTGACTGCGTGACTCCCCTTGCACACAACGCGGCCGTGCCTTTACCAAGGGAGACCCTCGGGGACCCCTGCAGTCCCCTGACTGTATGACTCCCCCTGCACATCACATGGCCGTGCCTTAACCAGAGAAGACACTCAGGGAACCATTTGATTCACTGCTGAGCCCTGGAATAATCTTGTGAGCTCTTACCTCAGGCTGGCGTGCAGTTCTCCCTCCTTCTCGCTCGCCCTCTCCTTGGCTGGCAGGGCGGGCACTGAGCCTGGATGACCCCAGGGTCGCAGTTCAACCCTCTCTGTCATGCATCCACCCGACAGGACATTGCGGTTCACATTCTCTCTCAACGAGAACTGCAGCCTTTCCTCGCACACCTGACACCAGAGTCCAAACAACAACCCAAGAGGCAGAGAGAAAGACATGTGGAAAGAGATATAAATAGATAGACAGACATACAGCCTGGTAGACAGCTAAACAGACAGATGGAGACAGACAGCTAGAAAGCAATATACACAGAAACATGTAGACAAACATTTAAATGATTAAGCCCCTTTTATTAGATGTTCACCAAAGAAAAGCCCAGCAAAGTGTAATAAAGCATAGTGAAAGCATAGGGAAGCATTGCAAAGCACAGAGAGGTAAGGGAAAGCATAGGGAAGCATTGTAAAGCACAGAGAGGTCTGGTAAAGCACAGAAAAGCATTGTAAAGCACAGAGAGGTCTGATAAAGCATAGGGAAGCGTTGTAAAGCACAGAGAGGTCTGGTAAAGCATAGGGAAGCACTGTAAAGCACAGAGAGGGCTGGTAAAGCATAGGGAAGCACTGTAAAGCACAGAGAGGGCTGGTAAAGCATAGGGAAGCATTGTAAAGCACAGAGAGGTCTGGTAAAGCATAGGGAAGCATTGCAAAGCACAGAGAGGTCTGGTAAAGCATATTTAAAAAACATAGTGAACCATGATGGTAAATGAATAGCGTAACCAGTGGAAAATTGCAAAGATACAGTGATGAACTGCGATAACAGACTCACCTGCATCATTAGTCCATTTTTGGCCTGTTTTTTGGACAACGACCCCTGGTCTGATACTGGCCGGCCTCTCTTGCCGTCCACTCTGGTCAGCTCAGAGCTTGGCGGTGAACTTTCCCCCGTGGTCTTTGTGTTCTGAATGGTGGACTCACACGTTTGTAAGTTCTGAGTATTTTCAGGCCGGTTCTCTTCAATGTTTCTGCGCTCGTGTTCTGGATCTCTGGAGATTTGGAAGGCATTATGTCCCCCTTTCTCAAAGAGCTCTGTTTCTTTCATGTGTGATTTCTCATAGCCCTCAAATAAGTTCTGTTCTAGACCCCTCATCTCCGAGCCACTGGAATCGCTAAGCTTGAATTTAGGATCTTTCATCCCAGAGATAATTTCTAAGTTTTCAAGAGAATTCTGCTCCAAACACAAAATCTCCAGGTTTTCGAAGTTCTCGAGTGAATCTCGTTCTGGATCTCTGTTTTCGAGTAAGCTCTGATCTTGAGGATCCTTCATTTCACTTTCACCAACATTCTGAAATGAGCTGATTTCTAGACTTTTGCTCTCGAAGTTCCAGAAGGGGCTATGCTCTAGGTATTTAGTCTCTTCTGAAGTCTCGGAATTGGTGCTATTGTTAGAATACCCACTGCTGCAGTTCTGGAGCAATCTGTGTTTTGGTATTCTGATATCCGAGTCCTGTCTGAAATCTGTTCTGTCTTGAAATGCAGGATCCGTGTTCCTGACATCTCTAGATGGCTCAACATCTTCAAGTTGTTTTTGTCCGTAACCTTCCAATAGTCTAGAACCTCTACTGTCCAACCCTCTAGAACCTCTGCTGTCCAAGACTCTAGAACCTCGGATGTCCAACACTCTAGAATCCCTGATATCCATTTTTGGATCAGGACTTTTGGTGACAAAGTTGACCATTGAGGTGTTTTTATTTTCCTCTGGGATCATGTCCTCACAGAACTTAGAACCCTTGTTCTCGAAATTCTCATGCACGTTCCAAGCAGGATCTATAAGATTCTTCGACTCTCGATTCAGCAGCCCCTGGAGGGGCGTGCTCCTTCTGAATGTATCATCTACAGTCTCTAACTTGTTTGAATTGCAGACCCTGTCTGACACTATCTGCCCTGCATGAGTATCACCATAGTTCTCGATTACAGTGTTCTTAAAGTTCCCAAGCGCTTTCGGTTCCTGGTTTCTGATCTGGAAGTTCTGGAGTAGATCTTTGCTTTCTTCGTTCTCCAAGTCCTGGAAATCTTGCTTCTCAAGCTCCTCACTCTCAAAGTTCTCCAGTATCCCTTCGAGTCTCCTAGGCTGACTTGGAAGATAGAGATCTCCCATCTTAAAGTATTTCAATTCTGTTAAGTGGCTGAAATCATCTGGCACATTCCTCGCTCTCTGCTGCGGCTGCCCCCACACCCCTCCACTCCTCACCCTTTCCGTCTCGCTCTCTCCGTCCGAGAAATAGGCAGAGTCCCGATGGGGGGTGTCGGCTCCCAGCATCCGAAAGTCCCCAGTCCCCTCTGGGGGGTCTGCAGGGGTCAGGCAGTCCAGGGAGGAGGAGAGGGGGGAGAAGCCGGAGTCGGTGGGGGTTGGGAAGGAGAGGGACTGGTCTGAAGGGGTAACATCCAAAAACAGGAGAGACTGGGAGGGAGTCAAACTAGGGAACGCAACGTCGGTCAAAGACAGGTTAAGGGATTTTGTTAACGACTGTTCTGATGGGGTCGCTTTCAACCCGAGAGAATCTGCGACAGGCTGGTGGCTTGATGCTATGTAAGTCGAGTCTGCAGGCTCTTTTTCAGGCTGGTTTGACGGCAAAATCTGTGAGGGGGTCAGATCTGCGAGTGGGAGGGAGAGTTCGGTCGAAGAAGCATTGCCGGACTCGGTTTCCTTCCCAGGATCGGATATTTCCAGCTCCAGGGTTTGTTTTGTTCCTTCCAACGCAGTCGCTTCTGCCACAGCAGTGGGCTCGGTCGCTTTTAGTGCTGAATGTGCAGAAGTGATTCCAGTCTGTACCTCTACAGAGTCCTTGGCCACTATTGGTGCAGTGTCTGTTTGTGGTGATTTTGCCAAGCCAGGGGTGTGGGCTGTGTCCTCAGTCAATAAAAGGGTACTGGGAAGAATTTCTGTCAGTGTGGAATTGCAGGAAGTCAGAGAGAGGGAATACTGGTGCTCTGCACCTGTCAATACAGAGTCTTTTAGTTCAATGCCTGTCAATACACCTTCGCTGGGATTAACACCTGTCAATACACAGTCTTTCAGTTCAGCATCTGTCAATACACCTTCGCTGGGATTAACACCTGTCAGTGCACAGTCTTTTGATTTGACAGCTGTCAGTTCTAAATCACTTAATGCTACACCTGTCAGTGTATCGTCTGTCAAAATGACAGACTCTTTCTGAGTGATTTCCGACAAGACGTATTCTTCAGACTCGGGTCCTGATGGTGTTATGACTATTTCCACAGATCCTCGACACCTGGCCTCTGTCCAGACAGGTCTGTCCCAGCCTGGATTGTGTGATTGAGAGGCTGTGATCTCCTCTGGAACAGCGTCTTTCAAACCCGTATCTGTGTGAACGCAGTGTTTCATGTCTGCCAACTCTCTGGGTTCGGTTACAGAATTGTGCTGCGTTGTTTTGAGGTTCACTGCGTTCGCAAGCGGTTTTGAGGAGGTTAGATTTGTAAACTCTACAAAGTCTTCAGATGTTATTTCTCTCAATGCAGAGTCTATTACTGTCTCTGCAGAAGCTGTGGGCTCAGGGTTTGTCGATACTGGGCTACTGAGACTCATCTTGTTCACAAGAGAGGAGACGGATATGGCTGTGAATACAGTCTTTTTAGGGATAATACCGGAATCTAGTTTAGTGTCTCCAGATGTTAAAACTGTTGATCTTATAGACTTTATTTGGGTCCTTGACGGCAAGTCCTTGTGGACACCCCCTGCTGGACAGGGAGACTGAATGTCTGTCAAACCTCTAGACCCAATCGTTGTCCTTTCAGGCTTATCGGTCGGAATGTCGTTGGACGGTATGTCTGTCAGAAACGTCTTGTTGGACATTATGTCCATCCATTCGGCCTGGCTGGATGACACGTCTGTCAAAAAAGTCTTGTCGCACGTCATCCAGTCAGACTCGCCGGACGTCACGTCCGTCAAAAAAGTCTTGTTGGACAAAACAGAGTCTGTGGACATGATATTGCATGCTATATCCTCCAGTGCTGAACTAGGGGTCATTTTTTCTTTCAGTAAAGGATCTGTGGTAGTCGCTTCGGTAAATAGAGACATTAGAACTGAGCTTTTAGGTGTTACTTCATTAATTAGTGACTTGGAGGGCGTTGTTTGTTCTGTGGTCACTATTTCAGTCAATGCAGGCTTGTTGGGCTTTACACTTAGAGGGTAACTGGGAGTTCCTGTAAGGTGAGAATGGCAAAATGCAATATTCAGGGCAGCTGTTACTTCACTGATGTTCTGGTCTTCAATGTCGTGCGTTGCTGTCTCTCTTAAAGGGGCCTCATTAATTATAGGTGAAATTTTACCTTGGTAGGCAGGAGGAAGCTGGGGAGGTGAGGAGAGAGGTGGAGGAAGGGAAGGGGAGAGAGGAAGTGGTAGAGGACGAGTGGAGGGAGGCATAGGAAGTGGGGGAGAAGTGCGAGCAAGGGAAGAAGGAGGGAGAGAAGGGGAGAGAGAGGGAGAGGGAGGGACGGCGTGAGGCCTGCGTTGCCGCTGGAAAGCCAAGAGGTCAAAGTTCGAGACGGACACCCCCATTAAGGGGTCTGTGTATTCGGAGGAGCCGCTCAGACCGGCAGAACCGGTGAAGGACGGAGGTCTGTTTCTGAAATTCTTCCAAACTTCCGTAGAACTTTTGTTGTCGTAAACTTCCGGAACGCTGCCACTGGCTGACCAGTCAGAAGGCAAATTCGGTTCCGAGCCTTTTCTGCGTTCTTCCTGCCTGACCAATCCGGTCTTCGATTGAGGGAGTAATGGTTGGTTTGTGGGTGGGGGCGGGAGGGGTCTGGAATGCAAATATAACTCTGAGACTACAACCTCTTTTACTTCTGTGAGTGATTTAGAAGGAAGGGTCTGTGGAAGATCAGCCTCCGTTTTGGGCGGAGAGTGGACCGGGAAACGCCCACTTTTAGGATGAGACCGGTCCAGCAAACGCCCCTTTTCGGGCAAACTGGGAGGCAAACACCCACTTTTCTCTGCAGGCCGCTCATTGGGCATTACCTCAACCAGTCCACTTGGTTTGGGCTCGGTTTGTAAGAGAGACTGGTTGACAGGAGTTATATTGACCATTGCATAGTCTCTTGGGGTTATATTAACTGACCCAGTCCCTAAGGGCAGTATTTCTACTGCATTGTTGGTCATTATTTCAACTGGGACAGCCTTCCTGGTCAGTATTTTTGCTGATTCAGTTGAAGTCATTTTCTGCCCAAGGTCTTTGTTTGTGGTCTTCAGTTCTGTCAGTTCCAGGTCGCTGTTTGTTGTCGCTGTAACTTTACTTTCTTGTTCAGCAGGGCCTGAAGCAGGTAACATCCTGGCATTCAGCGAATCGGTAGACTGAGGGTAAGAAGGGGGCGGGAAGAGGGGAGGCAAGGGCGGTCCGCTGTGAGGTGGGGACTGAGCAGGAAAATGATCCCTTAGGGGCTCATACGGGAAAGTCTGCAGCTTAATAAAATGCCTCTTTTCTGGAACAGGCGGGGCTATAGACAGTCCGTTAGGGTGCGTGGGGGGTGGGGAGTTGGGGTTTGGGGAGTGTTCTTCCAGCCGGATGTAGTACTCGCTGGCCAATGACGGGCTTCGGGCGCTGATGACAGGCACCACGGTGGGTGTGTCTAAGCTGTGGCGGCTGTGAGCTCTGGAGGTCATCTGACCGTGGTGGGCGGGGTTTGCGATGGGGAGTGGGTGTGAAAACGGGAGAGGCTTAGGGAGGTGGCCCCGCCCCCGGCGGGCTTGCTCCCAGAGATACTCGAAATTTAACCCCTTGCTGGTCTCAGTGACTGTCAGGATGTCGTCTAAGTCGATGGTGACGGGCGTCTGCCCACTGGTGTTGCTCCGCACTGGCTCCAACAAGGGGAAGGAGGCAGGGTTCAAGGCGAGATTGTTGTCCTGCTGCGGGCGGTTCAGAGGCTCGGCTCGGAGGCAATCCCAGCGCTGCTCGAAGCTCTCATCACTCTCCTCCACCGCTCCCATCCCTCTCTCTGCTGCTATGAGGGAGGAAAGGAGGAGGTGGATTTTTTCCACCGGGGGGCGCTGCGAGGAGGGCAGCCAGCAGGACTGCATGACCTCATACCTGAGAGAAAGTAAAGGGGACAGAGGGAGGGGGTAAAGGGGATAAGACAGAGAGAGAGGAGGGGGAAGGGAATGAGGAGAGAAGGGAGGTGGGGGAAGGCGAAGAGAAAGAGGTTGTACAGGGTGGAAATGAAAGTGTAAGAGGAGGGGATGTGGGAGAGAGAAAAGACAGAGAGGAAGGGATGAGGATGGAAGGGGAGACAGGAGGAGGGATAGAGAGAGGTGAGATGAAAGGAATGAGGAGGGAAGGGGAGAGAGGGGGAGGAGGTAAGGGAAGTAGGAAAGGGATGAAGGGTGAGGGTGAGGGATAGAGAGAGAGGGGAAGAGATGAGGAGGGAAGGAGAGACAGGGGGAGGAGTTAAGGGAAGTAGGGAGGGGTGAGTAGAGAGGGGGAGGGACAGAGAGAGGGGGAAGGGATGTGGGAAGGGAGATGAAGAGATAGGGGAGGGATAGAGAGAGAGAGAGGTTAGAGTGGAGAGAGAGAGAGAGAGAGGGGAGATGTAAGGGATGAGGAGAAAAAGAGTGAGGGACAGGAGTAAAAGCAGTGGTTAACCAACAGTAAAAAACAGATATATTATCAAAAAAAAACCTACCTTTAACAGTAACATTCTTTTCTGGAGATGGGTTACACTGTAAGATGTTACCACTCATTAAATAAACCCGACCTGAATTCTGCAGAATAATTCTCTACCTGAAATCCGTCCAGGTAGGTGTCTGGAGTCCTCGGGTCTGTGTGGACCCATGAAGACCTGTGGTGTGGACAGCACTCATATTTAGCCGAGGGACAGGAGAGAGGGGTTGTCTACTCACCAGTAGTCTGAACGGGCCATTTTGAGCCTGGGCTTGGCTAGTTTCATCTGCCTCTCTTTGATGACGAATGTTAGGACCTCCTCGTCTGAAAGGTGCCTGTGTGGCTGCGCTCCGAATTCAAACAGCTCCCAGATCGTCACCCCAAGAGACCTGCAATTATACAAACAGCTGCCGTACAGGTCCTGGGGGTGTGTTCAGCTCCTGGGCGCGTATTACACACAGAACCGCGGGTGCACTATAGAGGCGGTGTATTATATGTTGCCCCGTCATTGGGACCTGTTAACAGCAGCTCCACTAATCGTTTCACTGACAGTGTAGCGCTCACACTGAGATAAAGACATTCTCAGCAGTTCTGTATGGAAGCAATGCGGCCCAGTGGTCCAGGGCTTGTAACCAGAAGGTCACCAGTTCAAATCCCACCCCTGCCACTGTGTGACCCTGAGCAAGTCACTTCACCTCCTTGTGCTCTGTCCTGCGGATGAGATATTAAATCAATGTCCTATTGGAAGTGACTTTACATATAATGCACAGTTCACAGCCTCCCTCTGTAAAGTGCTTTGTGACAGTGGTCCACTGTGAAAGGTGCTATATAAAGATATTATTATTATAGTACAAGAGTAGGGATTTTTCAATTTGTGGCAGTGTTTTGTTAAGTACACAGGAAAATGTATCATTAAATATGTTAACGTAACATTATTCAGCAGATTTCACTCGACTTTATGAAGCGATATTGGTTCATTCTGTAGGGTAATGCAAAACTTTTGATCACATTATATTGCAAATAAGCAATGACAGGTTTTGCATTATATAGAGAAAAAGTGGATTATTTTATACTATAGAACATAATATGCAGTAGAACCTCACAGTTGGGAACACCACACCTATGAACCAAAGTAAGAACAGAGAAAGGTCAATGTGAACATGGTCACGTTTGCAACCAGATATATATCCAGCAGTGTTAGTGTGAGTATTGGGATCCCATAGAGAGTGCTGAATGCATGTGGTCCCCTGGCCCCAGAGGGAGCAGTGAAAGGGTTAACTCCGCTGCGCTCTCACCACACGTTGCTCTCTTTGCTCTGATCGATGACCAGCAGATTCCCGTGGATCTCGTCCAGCAGCTCTGGGGCCACCCAGCGCAGAGGAATCCAGAGCTTGTCAGGGGTCAGGTAGTAATCCTCCTGGAGAGACAAGCAAGAGAGCAGGATGAGCCACAGCATTGACATGATACAGCATGGACCAGCAGAGAGCACACCCATGCAGTGTAATACAGCATGGACCAGCTCAGCACACTCACACAGTGTAATACAGCATGTACCAGCACAGCACACTCACACAGTGTAATACAGCATGGACCAGCACAGCACACTCACACAGTGTAATACAGCATGGACCAGCACAGCACACTCACACAGTGTAATACAGCATGGACCAGCAGAGAGCACACCCACACAGTGTAATACAACATGGACCAGCACAGCACACCCACACAGTGTAATACAGCATGGACCAGCACAGCACACCCACACAGTGTAATACAGCATGGACCAGCACAGCACACTCACACAGTGTAATACAGCATGGACCAGCACAGCACACTCACACAGTGTAATACAGCATGGACCAGCAGAGAGCACACTCACACAGTGTAATACAGCATGGACCAGCACAGCACACTCACACAGTGTAATACAGCATGGACCAGCACAGCACACCCACACAGTGTAATACAACATGGACCAGCAGAGAGCACACCCACACAGTGTAATACAGCATGGACCAGCACAGCACACCCACACAGTGTAATACAGCATGGACCAGCACAGCACACTCACACAGTGTAATACAGCATGGACCAGCACAGCACACCCACACAGTGTAATACAGCATGGACCAGCACAGCACACTCACACAGTGTAATACAGCATGGACCAGCACAGCACACTCACACGGTGTAATACAGCATGGACCAGCACAGCACACTCACACGGTGTAATACAGCATGGACCAGCACAGCACACTCACACAGTGTAATACAGCATGGACCAGCACAGCACACCCACACAGTGTAATACAGCATGGACCAGCACAGCACACTCACACAGTGTAATACAGCATGGACCAGCACAGCACACTCACACAGTGTAATACAGCATGGACCAGCACAGCACACTCACACGGTGTAATACAGCATGGACCAGCACAGCACACTCACACAGTGTAATACAGCATGGACCAGCACAGCACACCCACACAGTGTAATACAGCATGGACCAGCACAGCACACTCACACAGTGTAATACAGCATGGACCAGCACAGCACACTCACACAGTGTAATACAGCATGGACCAGCACAGCACACTCACACAGTGTAATACAGCATGGACCAGCACAGCACACTCACACAGTGTAATACAGCATGGACCAGCACAGCACACTCACACAGTGTAATACAGCATGGACCAGCACAGCACACCCACACAGTGTAATACAGCATGGACCAGCACAGCACACTCACACAGTGTAATACAGCATGGACCAGCACAGCACACTCACACAGTGTAATACAGCATGGACCAGCACAGCACACTCACACGGTGTAATACAGCATGGACCAGCACAGCACACTCACACAGTGTAATACAGCATGGACCAGCACAGCACACTCACACAGTGTAATACAGCATGGACCAGCACAGCACACTCACACAGTGTAATACAGCATGGACCAGCACAGCACACTCACACAGTGTAATACAGCATGGACCAGCACAGCACACCCACACAGTGTAATACAACATGGACCAGCAGAGAGCACACCCACACAGTGTAATACAGCATGGACCAGCACAGCACACCCACACAGTGTAATACAGCATGGACCAGCACAGCACACCCACACAGTGTAATACAGCATGGACCAGCACAGCACACCCACACAGTGTAATACAGCATGGACCAGCACAGCACACCCACACAGTGTAATACAGCATGGACCAGCACAGCACACTCACACAGTGTAATACAGCATGGACCAGCACAGCACACTCACACAGTGTAATACAGCATGGACCAGCACAGCACACTCACACAGTGTAATACAGCATGGACCAGCACAGCACACCCACACAGTGTAATACAGCATGGACCAGCAGAGAGCACACTCACACAGTGTAATACAGCATGGACCAGCACAGCACACCCACACAGTGTAATACAGCATGGACCAGCACAGCACACCCACACAGTGTAATACAGCATGGACCAGCACAGCACACCCACACAGTGTAATACAGCATGGACCAGCACAGCACACTCACACAGTGTAATACAGCATGGACCAGCACAGCACACCCACACAGTGTAATACAGCATGGACCAGCACAGCACACCCACACAGTGTAATACAGCATGGACCAGCCTTAGGTAGTTATATATTTTTTTTTAAATGCTCAAACTTTGGGGGGAAAAGTGGAAGAAAACTCAAGTATATGCATAAGGACAGACAGAGAGACAGAAAGACAGACGGACAGACAGTACCTTGTAGTGATTGTGTGACAGCCCATAATCTCCGATGCGGACTGTGAGGTCAGAGGTCAGTAGACAGTTTCGGAGGGCCAGGTCACTGAAAGAGAGAGAGAGAGAGAGAGAGAGAGAGAGAGAGAGAGAGAGAGAGAGAGAGAGAGAGAGAGAGAGGCTATGAATGTAAATTTAAGGCAGTGTCCAGACAGACAGACAGACAGACAGACAGACAGTAGCTGTGTGTGTGTCGCTGCTCTGGTCAAGGTGTTCAGACAGTACCTGTGAAGGTAGTTGCTCTGGTGCAGGTGTAAAAGCCCTGATGTAATTTCGAAGGCCATGCGCTGTAAGGTCACCAGGTCACAGGTCAAAAGATCAGGGGTCATGCTGTCGGAGCTCCTCTGCGCTCGGAGATAGCGCTTCAAATCACCCTGCGAGGACAAGAGGACAACGTCAGACCTGTGTCTGTCCAACACCATCTAGCACACAACACCATTGCTATACCGTCCAACTGTGATGCAAGCTGTAGATGTGCATGACACGCACTTCACTGTAAATAAAATGTTTTTTTATATATCAGTTTTATCCCTGCCTAGTCTACTAAGTATGATTTAGAAGTTATTTTAGATAACATTTTATGGCTGCAAATTCATAATGAATTCTGATGCCTGCCTTATACTTGTGATCAGCCTCATTTGTTACAACGGAATATGGAATAAATACAGGTTATGAAATCCACATGAATTAACAGATGAAAATGAATGACTTCAGAACACAGAGGAAGTGCAGAAGATATGCAGCCGTAATTCCAGTGGCATTTCTTACATGGTGGTTCATTAAGGACAGTGGGAAAAAAAAGAGAGAAATGTGTTATATTGAGATCACAAGAGAGGCAAGGTGATGCATAATTTAAAAATGAATCCATTCGATGGTGTGTTCCTATACTGGGGGAGATGATCAATGCTCATCACTCCCAGTGCTGTGTTCCTATACTGGGGGAGATGATCAATGCTCATCGCTCACAGTGCTGTGTTCCTATACTGGGGGAGATGATCAATGCTCATCGCTCACAGTGCTGTGTTCCTATACTGGGGGAGATGATCAATGCTCATCACTCCCAGTGCTGTGTTCCTATACTGGGGGAGATGATCAATGCTCATCGCTCCCAGTTCTCCTAACAACGTCACTCACCAGCTGACAGAATTCCATGACCAGCAGGAAGGGGAGGGTCTCATTGCACAGACCCAGACACTGCAGGATGTTGGGGTGTTGGAGGTTTCTGGGAGAAAGGAGAGACACACACGTGATGTTCAACACAGGTTCAGGTTGACGCTTGAGAGAGGTTGGTATGTTACTGACACACACGCACATACAGCTGTGGCCAAAAGTCCAGATTCACCCTACAGAATCAGCACTAACTGAATGAGTGCAGGTGGTAAAACGATACAAATCACAGAGTGCTTTGGAGTTTCCAGACATGCATTTGATGAAAGGGGCTCTTTGGTGTCTTAGTGCCGGCAATGAGGGTACTGGCACTCACCGGTAGGGCTGGGCCTCAGTCAGGAACTTCCTCTGCTCCAGTGGGCCAGCGCTCACTCTGAGCTCCTTCACCACAGCCTGTGCTGGGCTGGGCTCAGAAAACATCTCCGACAAGATCACCTGGAGAGGAGGGAAGAGAGGAGTGAGGCAGGGAGGGACAGAGAGAGAGAGAAAGAGAGAGAGAGAGAGAGAGAGAGAGAGAGAGATTGAGAGAGAGCTCCTTCGCAATAGAGAAGAAGTCTTGGTTCTGAGAGGAGAAAGAGAGAGGGAGGGGGAGACAGAGGTCTTCAAAGTTTTAAAGCAGTCTTTACATTTTACAATATTGCTAATAAGAGGTAAGGCATTGCTATTGTGGAACAGGAACGCCCAGGAACACCTGGGTTAACTAAGAGCTTGATTTTAAAGCAGATGCATGCATGCATGCAGCTTGCTCTGTCATTCACCCCCTTTCAGCTTGAAAACAAGAACTGCTTTGAATTAAAATGAATTGATACGTTTGTTAGTAAAGTCATGTTGCCTTATCCATGACCAGCACACAGCTGACAGGAGCGCCCATCTGGTTGCATTGCACGCACGGTTGAGTGGTTTGCATGCTGAAAATGAGGTGGTGGGTAGAGCGGTCAGTTTGGAGGTTTGGAGGTTTGTAACTCTGGGGTAGTTAGTTGGTGGCTCGCAGGCTCAGGTCTCATTCTGTGCTGGAGTTAGAGCAACACAATACTGCTTGAGATGTACTGTACTGTCGCCATCCCGTCTGAAAATAAACCTTTCTTTATCACGGCAATATCACCTGTCGTGTTGTCATTGCATAGTTAACAGTGAAACGACCTGCATGGCAATGCTGTACCTGTTCTAACACTTCAGTACTGTCCCTCTCCAGCCCCCTTACCTTCCCAAACCAGCCATCCCCAATCTCCTGCAGGTAGCTCAGGTTCTGACGACTGAATCCTTGCTGGGACCCATCTGAACAGGAGACACACAAACACAGCGCTCTCGTTAGAGAAGAGGCCGTGCTTTCTCTGCCATTCCTGGGAAAACAACCTCATCACATCCACCACTCTGGCAAAAGAGTCCCATCCCTTTATAACACATTTTGCTTCATAAAGTCGAACGAAAGCTGCTGAATTATGTCGCGTTGACATATCGAATTGCACACTGCTTTGTAGTTCTCCAGATACTTCACGAAAATTTTAAAAACGTGACATTTCTAAATCTGACATGAAATACTGTATTTCTGTTAAGTCAACTTTCTGTGATATGATTTTGTAGTTTCTTTGATTGCATGCTGTAAAATAAAATATCGAAAGTATGTTCATATAGTTTTTATGAATATGTCTCAATCCTAAAATTCTAGATGATGCTAAACTTTTGCCCGGGTAGGGAGGGCTTAGGTCGGCAGGGGAATCCACAGTTCACCGCGTAGCAGTGCACCCCTGTGGCCGATAGGGCGCCTGTGGTTCTGCAGTGGAGCCTCCAGATCTGTGTTGTCCTCCGGTGCTATAGGTCTGGTGCCTCACTGTGGATCCACAGTGCGAAAAATGAGGGATTGGGAGGAGCATGTTTGGGAGGACGTGTGCTCCTGCCTCCGGATACCGATAGGGGGGGTTGCGGCATACCAAATTAGGGAGAAAAACCAGGGTAAAAAATTGGAGACGACTAAATATACAAAAAATATATATATATATTTATAATTTCATATAGCACCTTTCATAGTGGACTGCAGCTTTACAAGATACGAGGCTAGGGTGTGTGAGCTATGCATCAGCTGCAGAGTCACTTACAACAACATCTCACCACAAAGACGCAGCACAAGGAGGTTCAGTGACTTGCTCAGGGTCACATACAGTGAGTCAGGGGCTGAGCTGGGATTTGAACAAGGGACCTGCTGGTTACAAACCTGTTTCTTTAACCACTGGACCAAACAGCCTCCTCCTCTTGTAGATTATAAGATATTCCATGGACATTCATGGAGTACTGTAGCCATGACCGTCGAATAACCAATAAGAACGAAGGAGCAAGAACGCTGCTCTCCTATTGGTTAGTTTAACTGTCCTGCCGTTCCTCAGTAAGGAATGGCAGAGAAAGCACGGCAGAGAAGATGACACTAATTGAAATAGCATTGTAATTGTGATTTTAGTTTCAGAGCACAATGCTGCTTTGATTGTAATTATTGTTCGAGGATTACCTTTCTGGGTGGAAGGATGGTTGACCTGGCTCAGTGGAAGGATGTAGACCTCTGGGAGAGACTGGGAGGAGCTGCTGTCCTCCGCAGCAGGGCTGCCCTCTCCCTCAGAACACTCCTCTGCCTCAGTGTTGTCAAACTCCTGGAGTGAGGGAGAGAGGAGAGACGCACACACACAGGATTATCAGAAGAGAGACACACACACACACAGGATTATCAGAGGAGAGACAGATACACACACAGGATTATCAGAGGAGAGACAGACACACACACACACGGGATTATCAGAGGAGAGACAGATACACACACACAGGATTTCAGACGAGAGACAGACACACACACACACAGGATTATCAGAGGAGAGACACAGGATTACACACACACAGGATTATCAGAGGAGAGACAGACACACACACACACAGGATTATCAGAGGAGACAGACACACACACAGGATTATCAGAGGAGAGACACACACACAGGATTATCAGAGGAGAGACACACACACAGGATTATCAGAGGAGAGACACACACAAAGGATTATCAGAGGAGAGACACACACACAGGATTATCAGAGAGAGAGACACACACACAGGATTATCAGAGGAGAGACACACACACAGGATTATCAGAAGAGAGACAGACACACACACAGGATTATCAGAGGAGAGACACACACATGGGATTATCAGAGGAGAGACAGACACACACACAGGATTATCAGAGGAGAGATAGACACACACACAGGATTATCAGAGGAGAGACACACACACAACCCTAATAGTCTCCTCTCTGATGTGTGTGTCCTAATACACACACTGTTTGGATTACCCAGAGTCTGTCCTCCTCTGAGACAGACACACACACACATGGATTATCAGACACTCACACTACACACAGGTGTGTGTGTTGTGTCACACACACATGGGATTATCACACACACACACACACACGTGAGATTATCACACACACACACACACACATGTGTACACACACACAGGAGATTTACACACACACACACACACACACACACATGGGATTATCACACACATGGGATTATCACACACACACACACACACACACACACATGAGATTATCACACACACACACACACACACGAGATTATCACACACACACACACACACACACACACATATCATGGATTATCACCACACACACACACACCGGACATACACACACACACACACACACACGGGATTATCACACACACACACACACACACACACACACACACTATATATTTACATTAAAGCCGCCTCCTCTCTTGCAGCACATGCAGGCCAGCAGCAGAAGGACGAATGAGAAGACTCCGGAACACGAGATCAGAACCACAACATAGGGGGGAGGAGACAAGAGCGGGGCCCGGGACTGGACCACACCATCTGAGAAGAGAGAAAGGGGTGGGGGAGCTAGAGATAATACAGTACAACTCAGACACATACCGAAATGTTCACTGCCCTCCTCTATACATCGAAATCCTTCACTGAGAGAGAAGAGAGGGAGAGCTCTTCGAGAGTGAGAGAGTGAGAGAGAGAGAGAGAGAGAGAGAGGGGGGGGAGGGAGGGAGGGGGGAACCCCCCACACCATCTGAGAGGAGAGGTACCTTATTATTTTGCTCTATGACCTAATTTTTTATTTTTTTTTTTAAATATAGAGACATATCGTATCACGGTCCTCATATCATGATAGGTATTGTGATATTAGTGTGTCGTTACATCACTATGAAGGACTCCATCTGAGAGAAGGGGGCAGGTGGGGTGTATACAGAATAAAGGCTAAAAGCCAACCAGGCTAAAAGCCAACCAGTGAATCTTCCCTCATAGGAATGTGGCCTCTCATTGCCCTATAGAAAAGACCCACACATTTTGGTTAAACGCGTTGTTTTTGTAAATCCTATTTTGTTAATCAGTATGCTCGTTCCGATTTTGTATACAGACTTGGGATGGAACAATAACTGAAAAGCATGACATTAGCGATAATTATTATCAGCATCTTATTTGACACATTCAACCAAATAGGGTGGAGTTCAAATGCCTTTACTCCCTGGTCTAGATCACCGTGATGCCTTCTAGAACATGTTCTTGTGGCAAGGTGGCTGGCAGTGCGCAGGTGTGGAGCTGACGCAGTGCTCAAGACAAGGACAAACAGCAAAGCACTGATGAAGTGACGGCTGATTTATAATCCGAGGTTGATTGTGGAGCGGACACGGCTAAGACAAGGACAAACCGCAAGCTGATCGATGGAATGACGGCGATTTATATAGTCCGAGGTCCGCAGATAGCATCAACAGAGAAAAGTCAAGCACGGTCTCTAGTCGTTCTAGGCAGTAAGAAACCTTTCCGCAAGCGATGATCCGATAGGTTCAATAAGATACTTAAGGGAAGCTCCGATACCGCGTGAGACCAATAGGAGCTGAATGAAGCTGAAAAAAAGGGCGTATCTGATAGCCCCATCCACTACAGAGATAGCACTGACATAAACAAAGGAGAGAGCTGCTTCTGCATCCAGCGCTCAAAGAATATCACAGACACTGGCTGAGCTTTTTGAGATGTTACAGTAATAAAATAATGACTGGGATCGCATTATTGAGGAGTTTGGTGATAAATCGAGTGATCAGGAGAGGATTGATCAGTATGCACGACTATGAAGAGGTATGTGAAAAATACAGCGAACAAGGGGTGGGGCTTGGCTGGAGATGCGGTGCTGAGTGTCCTTTTGCGATTCAATGCCTTTTAAAAAACTGGTTGAGACTTTGTATAGAAATATATTTTAACAGCGTATGTATCAAAATAAACAGCGTGTTGAAATAATTTGACCACAACCAGTCCGGTCCAAAGTCGAATTCTGTAGTGCGTTCAAGGTAATTGCAAATCAAGGTGCAAATAAATTTAGCGTGATCAAGGTGAAGGGTTGCCCAGGTTTAGTGCTGGCCTGAAGCAACAGCTCCGGATCGTGTTAGCCCTCTAATAACAACAAACAAGTAGATTTTAGACATGGCTAAAGAACTAAAAGCTGTTTCGACTGGGTACATTGTTTTTATGTTTCCCTTCCGGTACAAGATTAAGGCCAAGTGTGAACATTGCGTTTCACCTCGCTACCCGCCCGTTTGTCGATGCCGATCGTACAGGTCACTTAGTTCGGTGGGAATCCAATTGCTGTTTAATGATTAGCAGAAGGTTCAGGCGCCGCTCCTCCAATCCGTCGGCGAAGCCACTAAACACGTTTCCCTTCCGTTGAGGGGTGGTGTACCGGAGCTCCACCCCCTTTCTAGAGGATGGGCCGACTTCCTCCTAACAAAAGGACGAATCGTCTGGCCACCCAGTCCAGGGCACTCTGTTTCCTTTACACAGAGCCCTCGCAGGTCGGGAGGGAGATTTACCACCAAGAATCATTCTGACTCTAAAAGTCTATTGACAAAACTACACGTTTCTGCTATGAGATTTGTCAACTGGTGCCTACAGAACTCATGAATCGCTAACCTTTACAAGGCGAGACCCTGGTAATCTACTGAACCTTAACTAGGGAAATGTCTGCTTACTTGCGCAGATAACTGGAGTTCTGATTCCTTGTACAACTTTAGATCCAGTCATTTTATTAAACTGCTTGTTGTAGGCCTGTAGGAAGCATTTTGAAAGGGATACAACCGTACCGAGTATGTCAACAGTGATATGCAGTCATGTAGCTAATGAAGCACGTCCTTCAGGGTTTCTTCTGTTAGAATGGCGGTTTTTCTATTAAGAATAACCAAGAAAAAAACAAGGAGATTTATTGTTGTGGATTGTCATTTTCAAAACTCTCAAAATTGCGTTTATTATATTTTATAAATATTTTTTTATTATTGAATATTTTATAACGTGATTGTCTCCCAACACAGCATTTCGTGTCGCTTTTGAGATTTTTGGAAACGTTTTGTTGCATTATTTTTATGTTTCTGGTTTTCTAAATTTTGTGGCACATTAATTTTGTCCCTGCTCCCATAGTTAAACAGTGAGAGTGCTGTTTCTGTTTCTGGAAAGTGCATCTGAAATAGCATTTTTTTTTAGAAAATCTGCCTGTAAATGCCAATAAGGAAAGTGATATCAATAAGCAGGAATCGCAAGTCAAAACAACAACCTTTCATTTATATAGCGCCTTTCAAGAGGAAGCATCACAAAGCCCTGCACATCAAATTGCTTTTGTGCCAATTAAACTATCACTCTAAAACGGACAGACATTCACCAACATTGTGGAATGACTCAGGAGCAGTCGTAACCTTGACAACAGACTTTTCTTGACGCTCTGAGAGTTTGTGTTCAATGCATTAGTAAGACCTCGTCTAGAATATTGTGTTCAGTTCCGGTCACCTCGCTGCAAAAAAAGGATATTGCTGCTCTAGAAAGAGTGCAAAGAAGAGCGACCAGAATTATTCTGGGTTTAAAAAGCATGTCATATGCAGACAGGCTAAAGGAATTGAATCTGTTCAGTCTTGAACAAAGAAGACTACGTGGCGACCTGATTCAAGCATTCAAAGTCCTAAAAGGTGTTGACAGTGTGGACCCAAGGGGCTTTTTCAACCTGAAAAAAGAAACAAGGACCAGGGGTCACAAATGGAGATTAGACAAAGGGGCATTCAGAACAGAAAATAGGAGGCACTTTTTCACACAGAGAATCGTGAGGGTCTGGAACCAACTCCCCAGTAATGTTGTTGAAGCTGACACCCTGGGATCCTTCAAGAAACTGCTTGATGAGATTCTGGGATTAATAAATGACTCTGCAGCAGCCCCTAACCACTGTGTGTGTGAGAGACCCTGAGCGAGTCACTGAACCTCCTTGTGCTGCGTCCTTCGGATGAGACTCCAAACAAACGAGGTCCTATTGGAAGAGACTCTGCAGCAGCCCCTGACTCACTGTGTGTGTGTGTGTGTGAGAGACCCTGAGCAAGTCACTGAACCTCCTTGTGCTGCGTCCTTCGGATGAGACGCCAAACAAACGAGATTGGAAGTGACTTTGCAGCAGCCCCTGACTCACTGTGTCTGTGAGTCACTGAACCTCCTTGTGCTGCGTCTTTGGGGTGAGACGTTGTTGTAAGTGACTCTGCAGCTGATGCATGGTTCACACACCCTAGCCTCGTATCTTGTAAAGCGCTTTGTGATGGAGGTCCGCTATGAAAGGCGCTATATAAAAATAAAGATTATTATTATTATGGTTTAAAATAATCAGGATTAACAGGATTATTTTTCATCTATAATCGTTAATTGAAAATGTCATTAGGGTCTATCCCTCATACAGACAGGCCTCTCTTTTGAAGGAGGGATAGAGAATGACCAGGTAAGGGAGAGGAAGAAAGAGGGAAGGGGAGAGAGAGAGGGGGGAAAGAGAGGGAGACTGAGGGAGAGGTGGGTAACAGAGAGAGAGAGGGGGACAGACGGACAGAACCAGAACTGGACCAGAAAGAGAAAAGACGATAGGAATGCTGGGATTGAAATAGATCTGGAAGAAACCATTAAGGTCAGAGAAAGGGTGATCTATTCAGCAGATACCGTATTTGGGAGAAACCATAATAGGCGAAATTGGGGGGGAAGGTGGACATATAACCTAAAATAGATCTGAAAGAAACCATTTAGGTCAGAGAACAGGGGTACTGAATTCACCAGATTTATTTAGGAGAAACCATAATAGGTGATAAAGGGGAAGGGTTGAAGTATAACCTAAAATAGGTCTGGAAGAAACCATTTAGGTCAGAGAAAAGGGGTACTGAATTCAGCATTTGGGATAAACCATATTAGGTGAAAGGGGAGGTAACCTATAATCTAAAATACCAAACCAGAACAAACCATTTAGGTGGAAGAAAGGGGGAATTGAATTGAATTTTTGGGGTTATAAATATAACCTAGTTCAGGCATGCTTTGTGGGATAAACCAGCCAGGTTTAGGGAGTGGGTGTGTGTTATTTTATTTTGGGAGAAACCACATGGGTTACAGGGAGAGGAGGGTATTTTTAACAATATACCTCAATATGATTCAGTCTAAGGGGCAAACCATCTGTGAAAAGAGAAAGGGGGGTTAGAAATGCTTCACCTGAATTTAATACAGGCAGAATACAGACCTTGGGATGGTGCGCCTTCGGGTGATTTCAGCTCATTTCTGTAGCTTTGTGTTTGAAACTTAACGAGACAACCTGGTTTTAAAAACTAGTCCTTCAGAAAAAAAACAGCATCACTTTGAGCTGAGATCTGAAAATAACACAGATCATGTTTGTGTCAAAGCGTCAATGAGAACAGGACAAGCTGGGAGGTGGGGACACAAATCAGTGCTGCACGGGTGTCAGCGCACAATGCTTTGCCTATGGGCCACAGTGCGCCACGCTAATATCCTTCCCCAATTCAACGAATCCGTTTTTGAGCAGTCAGTGATTCAAAATTGCATTTTTAATTCAGAATCTGAAAATTTTGAGTGCACTCATTAAATTTCATACTTTAAAAATGGAAAAGGCAACTTGAATTTTATGGTTTTAGGTAGTAATTATGATAATTTGTAACATAATAAAAAAATATTAAACTAATGAGAATTACAATCTAGCATTGTTTTTTAAATGTGTGCAATATACTCAAAGCTAGCATGCTAATATTTTACCCTTGAAATATAGACAAGGGATTCAGATCAAACAATGGTCCTGTATCCATGCTCTAAAAACTAAAATAATATTTGTTCAAGCAGAAAAGATAGCGCTGTCACATTCAAGCTACAACAAAATCTTCCTCGACATTTAAAGGCTTCCCTGAAAATCAGTAAATGCTAAATTGCTGAACATTTCTCTTTAGTTTTTAAAGATCTGTTCACCGCCAGTGAATTATCGAACAAAATAAAAACATGAATAGCTGTAAAAATAACTTCCTGTTCAGGACAGAGCGATCTTTAGCAGAAACATTTCCGATCTTTGTCAATGAGCACTTTGATGCACTGAATGAGCACTTTGATGCAGTGAATGAGCACTTTGATGCACTGAATGAGCACTTTGATGCAGTGAATGAGCACTTTGATGCAGTGAATGAGCACTTTGATGCAGTGAATGAGCACTTTGATGCAGTGAATGAGCACTTTGATGCAGTGAATGAGCACTTTGATGCAGTGAATGAGCACTTTGATGCAGTGAATGAGCACTTTGATGCAGTGAATGAGCACTTTGATGCAGTGAATGAGCACTTTGATGCAGTGAATGAGCACTTTGATGCACTGAATGAGCACTTTGATGCAGTGAATGAGCACTTTGATGCAGTGAATGAGCACTTTGATGCAGTGAATGAGCACTTTGATGCAGTGAATGAGCACTTTGATGCAGTGAATGAGCACTTTGATGCAGTGAATGAGCACTTTGATGCAGTGAATGAGCACTTTGATGCAGTGAATGAGCACTTTGATGCAGTGAATGAGCACTTTGATGCACTGAATGAGCACTTTGATGCAGTGAATGAGCACTTTGATGCAGTGAATGAGCACTTTGATGCAGTGAATGAGCACTTTGATGCACTGAATGAGCACTTTGATGCACTGAATGAGCACTTTGATGCAGTGAATGAGCACTTTGATGCAGTGAATGAGCACTTTGATGCAGTGAATGAGCACTTTGATGCACTGAATGAGCACTTTGATGCAGTGAATGAGCACTTTGATGCAGTGAATGAGCACTTTGATGCAGTGAATGAGCACTTTGATGCAGTGAATGAGCACTTTGATGCAGTGAATGAGCACTTTGATGCAGTGAATGAGCACTTTGATGCAGTGAATGAGCACTTTGATGCAGTGAATGAGCACTTTGATGCACTGAATGAGCACTTTGATGCAGTGAATGAGCACTTTGATGCACTGAATGAGCACTCTGATACAGTGAATGAGCACTTTTCACAGAAATTGAGAAATCTGTGATTACTGCAAAGAAATGACAGCCTTATTCATGACACCCTTTCTCCCTTCTTCCACTTCACCTATAGCTGCAAAGTAATTTTATGCATGAAAATATCCATACACCTAATCTAGTTTTGAATACTCTTCTAAGTGTATAGTGGTTGTATCTAAACAAAATAACCCTATACATTTTACCTGCCCTGTATTTGAGTTAGCTACAATTTATATATTTAAAATATATGGGATATATTTTAAATATATTTTAGTCTGTAATTCATATATTTATTTTATATGGATTACAGACAATGAAATATAAAATATAAAATATATGGATTACAGATTCAAATATATTTTAAATATATCCCATATATTTTAGAATATCTAAAAAGGGGCCAATTTCTATATATGAAAAATATAAGGATCATACTTTTCTACCATATATTAAAAAGTATATATATTTTTATATAGTGCCTTTCATAGTGGACCACCATCACAAAGCACTTTAGAAGATAAAAGAGCTTTTGCATCAGCTGCAGAGTCTCTTACAACAACGTCTCACCCCAAAGACGCAGCACAAGGAGGTTCAGTGACTTGCTCAGGGTCACACAGTGAGGCAGGGGCTTAGCTGAGATTTGAACCCGAGTCTTCCTGGTTATAAACCAGTTTCCTTAACCACTAGACAAGCTCAATTGCTAGGGATTAATATGTGTAAGGAAATAGCTAATGAAAAGATTCAACACTAGGCTTGAGAAGCAGTGTGTGTGTGGGCAGTGTTTGTGCTGCTATCAGGGAAATAATCTCTTATTGCCTGGGAAAGGAGCAATATAATTAGCCAAAGTGACCTCAGACTGACCTGGTGCAGGCAATCGCTATCACTGACACACAGAGATGCACTAAAGTCTGGCTTGGCATGCAAGGCTGTATGGAAACTGTACAGAAACAGCAGGCACTTGGAGGTGACCCTCTGTTTAAATGCGTTTTATTGTTTGATTCAAAATGTATTGCTTATTATTTAGAGAAAAAGTTTGTTTATTTTAGGACAGGGTCTCCCTGCCCCCGTGTATTTCTGTATATTTATAGGATGACTGTCTGCGTGGAGTTTGCATGTTCTCCCCGTGTGTGTGTGTGGTGCCCTGGTGTCCCGTTCAGGGTGTGGTCCGGCCTTGCACCCTGTGTCTGCCGGGCTAGGGTCCAGCTCACCGCGACCCTGTGAAAGATTAAGCGGTCAATGATAATGGATGGATAAGAATACTAGCTTCGCCCCCCCAGGTCAGAAGCTATCGAAAGCAGGGAATCCTGCTGTAGAACTGAGTTTCACTTTGTTCAAATGATGAAGCCCAGTCAAATATATACAGCAACTCATTACAGTACTTTGGAAGCCTTTAAAAATATTTATGTTCATTTGATAGTTGACGCTCCTCAGATTGCAGATCATGTCTGTAGCATTGTATTTGAAACTTAGCAAGACAACCTGGTTTCAACATTAGTCCTAAAGGAAAAAAAAACAGTGTAACTCTGAGCTGATAGACAAATGACCCTCGTGTTTAAATCGATAAAACACCCCTTCATACAGAAAAAATGAAATCTGTGGACACTGAAAAAACTGTGGATATGGTGAATCAATTCACGTTTACCCTTTTACCCATTAAAAAAAAAATTACTACAAAAATAATAATAAATACATTCCCCAGTGCGGCGGCTGCTGGGCAATGTCCCGCCTTCCTGACTTGCATCTATCATTGATTCGTTCTGAAGACTTTAAACCCGCCCCCCAGCTACTGAGTGACAGCACATTCCTGCGTTTCTACTGGAGAAACGAGATTTAAAAATGAGACTACTAGCAGGAATGGAGGGTTGTATTACAGTTAAGGTACGGGGGATTTAAAACAGAATTGCGAGCGAAATGTACAGAAATGCCTCCAGACAAAAAACCCCGGAAGGAAGTGCCCGTGACCAGAGAGATTTCGTTGTGGAAGACGGCACAGGAATGAAGGGACAGCTTACATGTGCAAGTGCTGTCGAGTTAACACTGTACTTATTTTGATAGAAAGAAATGCTCAAGCATTTTGGAAAGTAACCGAAAACAAACATTTCATACATCAAATCAGAAATGAAAGCCCTGAAAAAAAAAACATTTGCATAAAACTTGAAAATAGCTACAAATAAGCACCGAAAAATACAAATAATAAAACCCGAAAAACAGAAACCCGAAATATAATGTAATGCCTGGTCCTGAGACCGCACTACAGTATCAAAAACACATCTATCTGGTCTGAGACAGAGTGGCAGGCCTCTACGAGACAAGTGTGACCTAGTCTGGGAAGAACTGGCTGGTCTGGTCTGTCCCTCCCCGCTGGCTTCACTCCTCAGTCCTAATCCAGCCACGCTTGTATTCTTCATCATTCTCACTTGCCGACTGCTTTCTACTGCAGGGCTCAGGCTGTGGTTTGATCCTCGTTATGTCTTGATATGTTTACCCCCGATGAGAGAGCCGGTTCCTGTTTCTAACGAGCAAATCGCATCCTGTCCTGGACGGTAAACTCTGCTTCACCTCCAGCCTTCATGTTAGCGCCTGCGCACTTTGCAAAGTTGTTGCATTACTTATCAGTCAGAATGTCTCTCTTGCTATTTTCTCCCACTGAAGCTCATCTCTAAAGATTGCACTGTTGGCTTTCAAGATTAGGTTATGTGCAGGGATTCATGCAAGCTGTCACTGCAGTGCCACTGTCTGTCTGTCTGTCTGTCTGCCTGCATTGCTATTGCAGTGCCACTGTCTGTCTGTCTGTCTGCATTGCCATTGCACTGCCACTGTCTGTCTGTCTGTCTGTCTGCATTGCCATTGCAGTGCCACTGTCTGTCTGTCTGCCTGCCATTGCCCCTGTTGTCTGTCTGTCTGTCTGTCGTGCCTGCATTGCCACTGTCTGTCTGTCTGTCTGTCTGCATTGCCATTGCACTGCCACTGTCTGTCTGTCTGCATTGCCACTGTCTGTCTGTGCCACTTGGGGTGCGAGTCAAGTCTGAACCTGTCTGTCTGTCTGTCTGTCATGCCAGTGCCATTGCAGTCACTGCCAGGTGCTGTACAGCCCTGTGCCCTGTGTGTCTGTCCTGTGTCTGCGTGTTCTGTCGTGCCTGTCCTGCATTGCCATGTCAGTTCCACTGTCTGTCTGTTCTGTCCGGTCTTCATTGGCCGTGCCACTGTCTGTCTGTCCATTGTCCATTGCAGTGTCTGCACTGTCTGTCTGTCTGTCTGTCTGTCTGTCTGCATTGTCATTGCAGTGCCACTGTCTGTCTGTCTGTCTGTCTGTCTGTCTGTCTGCATTGCCATTGCAGTGTCTGTCTGTCTGTCTGTCTGTCTGTCTGTCTGCATTGCCATTGCAGTGCCACTGTCTGTCTGTCTGTCTGTCTGTCTGTCTGTCTGTCCCTGTCTGTCTGCACTGCCACTGTCTGTCTGTCTGTCTGTCTGCATGTCTGTCTGCACTGTGCCACTGTCTGTCTGTCTGTCTGTCTGCATTGTCTGCAGTGCCACTGTCTGTCTGTCTGTCTGTCCTGTCATGCCTGTCTGCCTGTCTGTCTGTCTGTCTGTCTGCCTGTCACTGCCACTGTCTGTCTGTCTGTCTGTCTGTCTGTCTGTCTGTCTGTCTGCATTGCCATTGCACTGCCACTGTCTGTCTGTCTGTCTGTTGTCTGTCTGTCTGTCTGTCTGTCTGCATTGCCATTGCACTGCCACTGTCTGTCTGTCTGCCTGTCTGCATTGCCATTGCACTGCCACTGTCTGTCTGTCTGTCTGTCTGCATTGTCATTGCAGTGCCACTGTCTGTCTGTCTGTCTGTCTGCATTGCTATTGCCTAGTCACTGTCCAGTGTCCCCAGTCATGTTGCAGTGGCTATTGCATTGTCCACCCCCCGGTCTGGTCCCTGCATGGTTCTATTGGGCAGTGCCCACTGTCTGTGTCTGTCTGTTCTGTCATAAATTACTGTCAGTGCTGCATTGGACCGCCACGGTCTGTCCATTGTCACTGTCTGCAGTTGCTGCCCTGTCTGTCTGCCTGTCTGTCTGTCTGTCTGTCTGCATTGCCATTGCAGTGCCACTGTCTGCCTGTCTGTCTGCATTACGGTTTAAGATAATTTGGGAATTATATAGTTACTGTGGCACCATTCTACCAATGGCTGCCTCATCCCAATGTAGCTACCCTATACTTGTACTCTCGTTGCCCCTTAGTGTAACACAGAACCAGTGCATTACCATTGCAGAATCCCTGTCTGACTAAATGCATTGCCATATTACATCACTTGGGATTGTAATAGCTAGCGTACTATAGTACCATTCTACCAACAGCACCCCATTGCTACTGTCACCCCTTAGTATAATAAAGACCTGTTACAGCACTGCCGTTGAAGCACCAGCAAACCCTTGCATTGCTCTTACAGTCTCGCTGTCTGTCTGCCTATCTGCATTGGCACAGTGGCGTCACTGTCTGTCTGCATTGGCACAGTGGCGTCACTGTCTGTCTGCATTGGCACAGTGGCGTCACTATCTGTCTGCATAGGATTTGAGGTCATTGGGGAAGGTAACAGTTAGCTTGCAGGGGGACGGTTCTACCAGCCTTGTCCTGCTATAGCAGCCCTATACTTGAAGTGAATGAAGAGGGATTGTTTTTTGCTAGAACAGGCAGTACGGTCAGTACTACTCTTACTGGACACAGCAACAGAGAATGATGGAGAACAGGAACAGACAGCCGTTGCTATAAAGTATCTGAGCCAGTCTGTTGCCATTGGAAATCGTCGGTCAAGGGCACAGTTAGCGTACTGTTGTCCTGTTCTACCAATGGCAGCCCTGTGCTGGTAGTGCCCCTCCTTTAATGCAGAACCACTGTCGTGATACTGAATCACAGCTACCTGCCTCTCCACATTTACCATGAAGGATCACTGGGAAGACTACAGTTAGCTGGGATCATTCATTGACAGCGGCAGGAAGACTGGGAGGGAGGAAGAGTCTGTGCCTGCAGCTCAAACGGCACGCAGGCAAACTGGACAGGCAACGAGGCACGGATTCTGAAGAAGGACAGCGCACTGCAAGCACAGATACACCAGTGGCTAACCAGACTGGGAAATGACCAGGGTCTTCCAAGCGTTCAGAGAGCAATCCATTAATATAATCAAACCACGCGCATTTGCATAATATCTTCAACAACAGAACTGAAATGAGCAAACCAGAGCATTAAATGTCTCCTGGAATTCAAAAGCCAAGCTTATTGACACACGCACGGTTTTGTTTCCCCTTTAGAAATGGCTCACGTTTTAATTTAAACGATTGAAATGTCAGCGTGTGAGCAGAAAAACACACAGGTGGATATCTGCTTTGTTCAGCTTCGTGGCTCCGACTCTTTGGAACGCTCTCCCAGCTTTGACGCTTGATGCTCCCACCGTCGCTCGCTTCAAATCAACCCGCCTGTTCTCTCTTGCTCTCTGTGCTCTTTAAGCCTGATCTCTGCTATTAGCTGCTGTGTTTCTGCTACTATTTCATGTATTATGCTGCTATCCTGTATTCTGCTCTTTCCACTGTATTTAATGCACTATTTCATGTATTATTCTGCTATCCTGTATTCTGCTCTTTCCACTGTATTTAATGCACTATTTCATGTATTATGCTGCTATCCTGTATTCTGTTCTTTCCACTGTATTTAATGCACTATTTCATGTATTCTGCTCTCTCCACTGTATTTAATGCACTATTTAATGTATTATGCTGCTATCATGTATTCTGCTCTTTCCACTGTATTTAATGCACTATTCATGTATTATGCTGCTATCCTGTATTCTGCTCTTTCCACTGTATTTAATGCACTATTTCATGTATTATGCTGCTATCCTGTATTCTGCTCTTTCCACTGTATTTAATGCACTATTTCATGTATTATGCTGCTATCATGTATTCTGCTCTTTCCACTGTATTTAATGCACTATTTCATGTATTATGCTGCTATCCTGTATTCTGCTCTTTCCACTGTATTTAATGCACTATTTCATGTATTATGCTGCTATCCTGTATTCTGCTCTCTCCACTGTATTTAATGCACTATTTCATGTATTATGCTGCTATCCTGTATTCTGCTCTCTCCACTGTATTTAATGCACTATTTCATGTATTGTGCTGCTATCCTGTATTCTGCTCTTTCCACTGTATTTAATGCACTATTGTATTTAATGTATTATGCATTGTTTTTACTGTATATCATGTATGATGCATTTCTCTGCGTTTGTAGTATTATGGGTTTTCTTGTTACTGCATCTTGTAAAGCGCTGTGTGATATAAAATAAAGTTTGATTGATTGATTGATTGATTGATTGATACTTCACCTTCCCACGAGGCAAAAATACAATCATACAGAATAGAAATGATGAAAGAACAGCGAAATGGGTCGGGAATAAAACACGAACCACATTTTAAATCGGACTCTGGTCCCAGACCTTGGTTCTTTATATCAGAGGTGTCCAATCCCGGTCCTGGAGGGAATTCCACTCCAGGTTTACCAGGTAAAATTGGACGATGATAGATAGATAGATAGATAGATAGATAGATAGATAGATAGATAGATAGATAGATAGATATCTTCTAATCATAAATAAGCATCTTAATTCCTAATATCTACAGGGCTGTTTATTTATTTATTTTTGGATAAAATATTCGGGGTTTTTTTTCACTTAACATATTTAAACAAACTATAAGTGATTTCAACAGCGACGGAAGCCTGCATTTCAATTAACTGAGTACATGCTTTGTAAGAGTTGAACTTTAAACTCAGCCTGATCTTAAACCAGCATGACCAGTCTCTCAGCCCAGCACGACCAGTTCAAAACCAGGAGCGCGCTTCTCGCAGGACGATGGGATTTTAAAAGGGTTTTGTTACAGCACTGAGTTGCGCGGCTCGGGTTCACAAACACCCCTCCTCCCCGGACAGCGCGATAGAATCGAATATATAGCGCGATAGAATCGAATATATAGCGCGATAGAATTGAATATATAGCGCACACCGTCACAGCGCGCCAACAGAAGAAACACATCCTGGGCGTGCAAATATTGCACGGTGCTTTTTTTGTTTGTTTTTTTAATTAATACAAAAAATATGTGTAATTGATATTTGTATTTTACCGATATTCATTTTAAAAAAATCACAGCAAATAAAACGAATTAATATCAATTCAAAAGCCGTACTGACAACAAAAGGGCCTGCATATTAAAATCTGACCGTGACACCCTCACTAGTAAACACAGATGTATTCCTCATTAGCATATTTTGGTAGAAGGCTGCCTATAGATTATTGTAGGCTATAATATTTAAAATTACAATTGGACATAATATTAAAAATTTCAATACAACCCTTCAATGTATTTATGTGTCTATTATCCATAGTGTTGATGCTTTGGTGCGTGGCGTATTTAAAAACACAATGAATATTTTATAATGTATTTATTTCTGTTTTATCGTGTAAAATCATATATCAAATTAGGCAGAATCGCAAAATGAATAGGTAGGGTTTTTTTTTTTGTTGTTGTTTTTTTTGTTTTTTTTTAAGTACGTTTTTATTGTCAAAATCCTATTGTCACGTTGGCCACGTATCTCTCGGCTATCTTTGTCCTTTTCAGAGAACACTGTTATATAATTGGGATAATTTAAACCTAGTGGATATTGTCATCGTTATTTATTAAACGCGTGCATGCGTGTAACACGTTATACGATACTGACAATAAAATAAACGACATTGTATCAAACGATATTAGGCAAACAGTATTAAATTACATAAATGCATTTCAATGCATACATATCAAAAACATTTTCCACACCATGGGCGCCCTCCTCAAATCCCTCCATCCCTCCCTCCATCTCCGGGTCTCTTACCGTTATCTTGCGGGGCAGCGAGCGTTCTCTCCGGGTTAAAATAGGACATTACCGCCGCGGTGCAGAGAACCAGGCAACGCCGTGCGAGCATCTTCGAAACCCCGGCAACACATTCATCCGAGCAACCTTTTCCCTACCCGTCTATCTATCTATCTATCTATCTACCGTGTACGGTTGTAGTAGGCTCGTCGGTTGGAAAAATAGATATCTAGATATAGATCCGCGGACGGTATCTTTGTTTAGGGGTTCAATAGAAATTTTTTTCCCAAAACAATAAAAAAAAAACCATTTTTTTTCTGGTTGTAAATAACCGTAAGCAGAGACGTTTTATCTCTCTCTCTCTCTCTCTCTCTCTCTCTCTCTCTCTCTCTCTCTCTCTCTCTCTCTCTCTCTCTCTCTCTCTCTCTCTCTCTCTCTCTCTCTCTCCGCTGTCTGGGGAAGGTATAGGCGCTGCTTCTATAGATTGGTCTACGTTTCTCTGCCTCGATTGATCATTTCCAGTATTGACGTTCACGTCTATGTGTGAATAAACACAGGTATTTGAATATGATGTAGCAGTAAGATACAAATTTATAATATAAAGCACTAGACCCTGATATTGATGTGATCCAGCCCTCTGAAATGTCTTTATAATATACAGCACTAGACCCTGATATTGATGTGATCCAGCCCTCTGAAATGTCTTTATAATATACGGCACTAGACCCTGATATTGATGCGATCCAGCCCTCTGAAATGTCTTTATAATATACAGCACTAGACCCTGATATTGATGAGATCCAGCCCTCTGAAATGTCTTTATAATATACAGCACTAGACCCTGATATTGATGAGATCCAGCCCTCTGAAATGTCTTTATAATATACAGCACTAGACCCTGATATTGATGAGATCCAGCCCTCTGAAATGTCTTTATAATATACAACACTAGACCCTGACATTGATGTGATCCAGCCCTCTGAAATGTCTTTATAATATACAGCACTACTGTTTTATACCCTGTTTACTTCAATAAGACTCTTCCTAATAAATATTTTAATATTAGCACACCGAGCAGATGCACATTTTTCAGGTGTTGTCAGTTTTTTGGTAATTATATGGAAAGCTACAAAGCGGAGTGTAATTCAATAAGTTAACGCAACATTCATTATTCTGCAGGTTTCACTCGACTTTATGAAGCAAAATTAGTTCATTCTATACAGAGGGTGATGCATCACTTTTCTCATTAAATAACTTTTCTCATTTAGTGCTTGGGCATTACAGGGTTAAATGAGTTCAGCTGATCTAGACCTCGGGGGGTCTAAATACCGCTGCCCAGCCTCACTAAAGGAAGCTCTCAGACACGGTACGGTTCTCATAACCTCACATTGTAATGCTGGGCTATTGGAGGAGGTATTTAGAATTTCAATTCGCTTTCCTGTCTTCCAAAAAAACACAATGGCACCCGCACCCTCACGTTCCCACGGAATCTTTTGTCAATTAAATCCGGCAGAGTCGTTGTGAAAGTATCCAGCTGTGCTGAGTATACGGAGAGCATGTGCACAGGTCTGAATGCTTGTTATCCGATGTTTAATGCACACTCAGATCTGCAGTATTCATCCATAGTAATATAACACCCAACGGTAAATAAACCAGCCGTTTCATCTGGAAATATTTTGGAAACATCCTTCTCCTTAATATTAATATTGTTTTTGTCAAATAATTTCACTAGTTTATTAACTGCTACTACATGTATTTAAAAATTATTTATTATTATTATTATTATTATTATTATTATTATTATTATTATTATTATTATTATTATTATTATTATAACTCTCATTCCTATTGTACTGTATTATATATATATATATATATATATATTTATATATATATATATATATATATATATATATATATACACATATATATATATATCATATATATATATATATATATTATATATATATATATATATATATATAATTTATTAATAATTAGTATAATATACCGTATTTAGCCCGGATATAGCCATATATAGTTAAGGTTATTATTAACACAACACATTATTTATATATTACAAACTTCCTGACGGTCAAGGCGGGTATAGGGAATAACAGTTTGGGTAATAATCGCGTCAAACATTGCCAACTCGGCGCCCTTGTTTTAAAGGTAGCGGATGCAACAAAAGTTCAAGGCCCAAACTAATATACATCGTTGTCGTCACTCCATGTATACGTTAGAGATTTAGTTAGCGCTCATTAATTATTATATGCCCGTTCGTAAAGAATAAAAATCCCTATAATAAATCAAACAGTTGGCATAAATCGGGCCTCATTATCTGGTTAATAAAATAATTTCAAATTAATATTCAAACCCAAAACGTATCTGTGTTTCTGACTGCCAGTTACATAAATTCGCATCCTTGTCTGTTTGAAACTGATGCGACTGCCAGTTCCCGCCCATACTCCCTTGCTTGTCTCCCCATTGGCTTAGCGCAGTTGTCACTCAGCCGCTCCAACAAACCAACCAGGTCCTCGCCCGTTGTTCTTGGAAACAGTTGCCTAGCGACCGGATTTCTGTAGCAACATCAGCAGCGTGCACTGCAAGCGAGAAATCAATCGATTAATTAAAGAATGTTTTTTTTTTTTCCTTTTTTTTTAATCTAAATATATTTAAACATTTAAATAAAAAATATGTAATTTAGCAGTAGGTCCACATATTTCACAGTCTGGTGTTATTATATAGCCCGCGTTTAAATTGTATTATTTTTTTCAATAGATCATACGTCATTTCTGACGTTTCCTACCGCTCGCTGCAATTAGCCTATTCTATCCCATTCTAGTTATATTATTATTATTATTATTATTATTATTATTATTATAAGCTTAGATCAAATTTCAGGTAGTTATTTTCGTTTTTTAAACAATAAAAACGACGCATTAATAGATCCAGCTCCAGGCAGGGCTTTGTTCAGAATTGTCAGTGTTTATTTCAAGTAGGTTATAGCCGTATTTACTATGAGATTGTGATTTAGTATTTTTATTTATTTATTTATTTTTGGCAGTACTGTGTGTTTCAAATTCAGATATTTCATAGAATATTTACCTGTCATTGTCTCTCCTATCTGAATCTATCTGTCGTTGTCTCTCCTATCTGAATCTATCTGTCGTTGTGTCTCTCCTATCTGAATCTATCTGCTGTTGTCTCTCCTATCTGAATCTATCTGTCGTTGTCTCTCCTATCTGAATCTATCTGTCGTTGTCTCTCCTATCTGAATCTATCTGTCTGTCTCTCCTATCTGAATCTATCTGCTGTTGTCTCTCCTATCTGAATCTATCTGTTGTTGTGTCTCTCCTATCTGAATCTATCTGTTGTTGTGTCTCTCCTATCTGAATCTATCTGCCGTTGTCTCTCCTATCTGAATCTATCTGCCGTTGTGTCTCTCCTATCTGAATCTATCTGTCGTTGTGTCTCTCCTATCTGAATCTATCTGTCGTTGTGTCTCTCCTATCTGAATCTATCTGTCGTTGTCTCTCCTATCTGAATCTATCTGCTGTTGTCTCTCCTATCTGAATCTATCTGTCGTTGTGTCTCTCCTATCTGAATCTATCTGCTGTTGTCTCTCCTATCTGAATCTATCTGCCGTTGTGTCTCTCCTATCTGAATCTATCTGCCGTTGTCTCTCCTATCTGAATCTATCTGTCGTTGTCTCTCCTATCTGAATCTATCTGCCGTTGTCTCTCCTATCTGAATCTATCTGTCGTTGTCTCTCCTATCTGAATCTATCTGTCGTTGTCTCTCCTATCTGAATCTATCTGCCGTTGTCTCTCCTATCTGAATCTATCTGTCGTTGTGTCTCTCCTATCTGAATCTATCTGTCGTTGTGTCTCTCCTATCTGAATCTATCTGCCGTTGTGTCTCCTATCTGAGTCAATCTATCATTGTCACTCCTATCTGAATCTATCTGTCATTGTGTACATACAAAGCTTGTCTGATTGCATTTTCTGCAAGGCTGTGCAAATGTCAACAAACTGGACTACAAAGAAAATTTTATTCTTGTTTATTTTTGGGACTAAACAGCCTATAAACAGTTCCAGTCTCTCTTTCCCTTGTTCTCTGTTTCTCCTAACTGCCAACAGATTGTGTATCCTGTTTTAGGAGAGTGTGTGGTCCCGTGGTTAAAGAAAAGGGTTTGTAACCACGAGCCTATAAACAGTTCCAGTCTCTCTTTCTCCTTGTTCTCTGTTTCTCCTAACTGCCAACAGATTGTGTATCCTGTTTTAGGAGAGTGTGTGGTCCCCAAAGTACGAACATGTAGTCTCGAGAGGCTAGTTCCCGGGTGTGGACAACCACTGACTAAGCCAGAGTTGTCGACTCCGAGGATCTAGCTCTCCCTCCCTGCCCCCTCCCTTCTCTTACTGCAATCTCAGAATGTGGACACCTTGGCTCCTTCCCTCGTTTTGTAAGCGAAAGATCAGACCGATGACTTCCTTGTGTTCCAGAGAAGAAATTCCGGCTAATAGCTATACTTCTCTTTCACCTTGTGCTCTGAAAACTGCAAAGTCGGGAGAAACCCCCTCGGAGGGGTCGTTTACCCCGGGTGTCCGCAACTCGGTCAATTTTTTACACTGTCTGTCTGTTTTCTTCTCCACACAATCCTCTCAGTGTCATCTCCTCTCCTGGGCACTTCTGTCCTCTCCACCCGTGTCCTCTCGGCGTGTCGTTGCTGAGGGTTCCTTCCTGTGATCTAGTGTAGGGTCGAGGTCTGAGTCTAGCTGACTGTGTTGTGGACTTCTGGAAAGTCTATCGTTTCAAGAGCGGCCAAGTGAGCGGTTCTTGAGATATTGGGTCCCGATCTTGATGGTGACACTTGCGTTAGTTGGCAAGAAAAACTTTCCTCTCTTGTCGTCGTTAGGCTGGATTGTTCCAAGCGGCCGGTTATCAACAGATTCTAATCGCATTCCTAAAGAAAGCACGACTCCTTGCTTGTCGAGACACAATACCGGCACGTCGGAAAAAACCCTGTTCCCAGAGCAAAGTCACTGGCAGAAGAATTTCTGCTTCGGGACCCTAGGCAGCCCCCCCCCTGACACTTGTTCGTGAGGAGAGGCAGCTGATGCACCCTGTTCAACACACCTCCTAGTGCTCTTTGGGGTAGACGTTGTTAAAGTGACTCTGCAGCTGATGCATGGTTCACACACCCTAGTCTCGTATCCTGTAAAGCGCTTTGTGATGGTGGTCCACTATGAAAGGCGCTATATAAAAATAAAGATTATTATTATCATTATCCATGTGCATCACCAGTAGGGTAGTTTAAAATGGGCAAAACTGATGCATGATCAAAGCTGACGTTTCCCGTGAAGATTCTCAATGCATGGACATCTCCCAAGACTTGGACACCTCGGGATCCCAGCTTTCCTCGCGGTACAGACCCACTGCTTCAAGCTACTGGCGCCAGGCTCGGTCCGAAACTCTATTCTGCAATTCTGGTGAACGCGACCGATATGAAAGCAGCAAGGACACAAGAGGTTCTCATTGGAAAAAAAAAGAAGGATTTGTTTAGTGTTATGCACACTACACAAAAACAGTGTGCAGTCGTGGGCAAGGGTCTCAAAACGCTTCTTCAAGACAGTGATGTGTCGTGCATATCAAATCAATCCACTGTCAAACTATGAGCCCTTTCGATAAACCGTTCTCGTTTGTATCACATTAAGTAGGCTGCCATTCCTTAACACTAGACAGGTCTCCAATGTGCTGGTTTGTTTTTTTCTATAGCTAGCATGTATCTGTATTCTAAATATCTAGCAGCACACTAGGTTAAAGAACGTTCTCGTTTCCCACGTCTTACTGTCACACGATCTCTTTGTTATTGAAGTCACTGAAACGTTCTCCATTCAGGGCGGTTCTAAAACCCGGGCAGAGCCAAGCCCTGCTGACCCAGTCACACTGTAGCTGATCCCTGTGATCAGGGGGAGCAGAAGCACTCCAGCCAAAACCTTTGCATCACCACCCTGTAGAATGAACTAATTTTGCTTCATAAAGTCGAATGAAACCTGCTGAATAATGTTACTTTAACACGTGGAATTGCAAAGAGCTTTGTACTTTTCCCATCTACTTAAAGAACTGACAATTGAAAATGTGACATTTTGCAATCTAACATGAAATCCTCTCAATCCTAAAATGCTAGGTAATGCGAAACTTTTGGCCATAGCAGTCGAGGCCGGTCCGGGCTAGGGGGAAGTCTGAAGGGGTCCTCTGAGCCGGGCTGCTGCCACTGCAAAGTGAGAAGAGATGTCTCTTTCCAGCTGGAGAGGGAGAGAAAGAGGCCGGTCCGGGCTAGGGGGAAGTCTGAAGGGGTCCTCTGAGCCGGGCTGCTGCCACTGCAAAGTGAGAAGAGATGTCTCTTTCCAGCTGGAGAGGGAGAGAAAGAGTCCGGTCTGGGCTACGGGAAGTCTGAAGGGGTCCTCTGAGCCGGGCTGCTGCCACTGCAAAGTGAGAAGAGATGTCTCTTTCCAGCTGGAGAGGGAGAGAAAGAGTCCGGTCTGGGCTACGGGAAGTCTGAAGGGGTCCTCTGGGCCGGGCTGCTGCCACTGCAGTACCCAGAGACATGAGTTTCAGAGTGAGATGACATCTCTCCTTCCAGCTGGAGAGGGAGGAGGAGGGGAGAGAGAGAGAGGGGAGAGAGAGAGTTATTAGCAGGGTTAATTAATTTAGGTTTCTTTTTTTGATTATTGAACATCACTTGTGTATTATGATTAATTTTCCAATACAGCTGAAATCTGTGGATTCCTGAAAGTTCACGGTGCTACACAATAATTCCAGTGATCCTCACCTAATATATCTTGCTATCGTTTCTGTCCGATATTCATACATGAAAAGCATCCGCTATGGAAAAGGTGAATTTGACATTCCTCTATGACAATTTGAATGAATATCAGTTTAATTAGAAATTAAAGACACTGAGAAAGACTTCTAGTGGAAATGTTTGCCATTGAATTCACACTGAAGACACTGAGAAAGACTTCTAGTGGAAACGCTTGCAATTGAATTCACACTGAAGACACTGAGAAAGACTTCTAGTGGAAACGTTTGCCATTGAATTCACACTGAAGACACTGAGAAAGACTTCTAGTGGAAACGTTTGCCATTGAATTCACACTGAAGACTCTGAGAAAGACTTCTAGTGGAAACGCTTGCAATTGAATTCACACTGAAGACACTGAGAAAGACTTCTAGTGGAAACGTTTGCCATTGAATTCACACTGAAGACACTGAGAAAGACTTCTAGTGGAAACGTTTGCTATTGAATTCACACTAATGAATTACAAACTGTATCCCCTCCTGAGAGACTGACAGCTCTGCCTCCCTACCTGCGCCTCTTTCTCCTTGGCTGCACGCTGCCGTTTCCTCTTGCTGCTGGATGCTGATTGGAGGAGAGTGGAGGGGGAGGAGCCAGGTGCTTCTTCAAGTCCCTCCCCCTCATCTCTGTGGGCGGGGTCAGCAGTGCCACTCAGCTCCTCCTAGTTAAAAGAAAGTTGGAGAAACTTCAATGTAGCAAAAATCACACGACAGGAACTCGGGCCATTACAATCTCATGTGTGCTCTGTTCATTTGTGAATACATGAAATAGTGCATTACAGTGGAAAGAGCAGAATACAGGATAGCAGCATAATACATGAAATAGTGCATTAAATACAGTGGAAAGAGCAGAATACAGGATAGCAGCATAATACATGAAATAGTGCATTAAATACAGTGGAGAGAGCAGAATACAGGATAGCAGCAGAATACATGAAATAGTGCATTAAATACAGTGGAAAGAGCAGAATACAGGATAGCAGCAGAATACATGAAATAGTGCATTAAATACAGTGGAAAGAGCAGAATACAGGATAGCAGCATAATACATGAAATAGTGCATTAAATACAGTGGAGAGAGCAGAATACATGATAGCAGCAGAATACATGAAATAGTAGCAGAAACACAGCAGCTAATAGCAGAGATCAGGCTTAAAGAGCACAGAGAGCAAGAGAGAACAGGTAGGTCTTGAGAGTTGATTTAAAGCGAGTGACGGTGAGAGCATCATGTACCAAAGCTGGGAGAGAGTTCCAAAGAATTGGAGCCACGAAGTTGAATGAGCGCTCTGTCCAAGCGTGGTGCATGAAGACACGAATAGGGATCAGTGTGCACTTGTTTTTTTCTGTGTTTGTTTTGTGAATTTGTTTAATTGGACATGCTAAAATTTGACAGAAAACTGGGGGGGTCAAATAACTGGGTCCCTTTGCTGAGATAATTGCTGAGCTGCTGTCTCTGTATCTCACCTCCAATAGGAAGGTCAGCTGGGCGCTCCTGTAATCATCTCCATAGGAATTCAGAGTTTTCATCAAGAACCTGAAACAGAAATCACCAGAATTCAAATCATGAAAACAGCCTAAAAAATAAACCAGGAGAAATCACGAGAATTCAAATCATGAAAACATCTAAAATCAGAAAAAAATCAGGAGAAATCATCACTGAAATCGGTAGGAAAAAAACTATCAAAACTCATAAGGGAAGAAAATAATCACCAAAAACCATTACAAATCCAGCCAGGAACAATAACTAAACAATCAACAATCACGTCTGGACAAACTGTAGAAAAAAAAGTGTTGTGAAACCCTTCCTGGATAGCAGGCCAAGCAAACCGAGCACTTCTTCACCCAGCGCAGTGAAAAAGAACAACGGATCGAAATTATTCAAGCGCGAGAATAAACAGCAAAGAAATTTAAGCAGGGCATGTTTTTGCACAAGAGCGAGGGTTTGTTTTTAAGTGCAGTGATAAACGCTCCAAATTCAAACATAAAACGGCTTTATCAGAAACCCGAAATTGACCTCCTCGGAGCCGACACTGAAAAACAAACTACAGCACATCCTGCCAGATCTGATCCCCTCTATTTTCTAACGGGCCTCTGGCGTGTGTCGCTTACACAGGCTGCTGCCAGCTGGACGGTACAGACGGAAACCGATCAAAACAGTACACTCAGTGCTAGCAGGACAGAACCGATTCAGCCGCAGGTTTGGGAATTTAACTTTGACAGTCCAGTTTAACTGAGTCCAAAAGAAAACAAGAAAGGGAGAAGGAATCCTAGAATTACCGGACAGCTGGAAAGATCACACGAGATTTGTGAGAGCCGCTGCCTTGTGGTCGTTACCAAGCACGATGCAAATAAAACTTAAAACTGTCAGACTACTTTGGCACACAGTGAGAGCGCCTGGGAAGAAGTCAAGCTGTCCTGTAAATTCACAGGGCTTAGTTTTGCAATAATGTCCAGGATTGTCTTGATATCTGTGCAGTACTGTACTGGACTGTGGGGTTTTAGACACACTGATGTGCCTGGCAATGTTAACAGAACAACTACAGCTCTGTCCAATTTTTTAAATTGACTTGCACACCGCTCTGGCCAAAGCATTTGCATTGCCCGAAAGAATCAACACATTCTGCTTCATAGAGTCCGGTGAAAGCTGCTGAATAATGTTCCCTTGTTAACATATTGAATTGCACCCCCTCTATATAGAATGAACTCCCTCAGCTTCATAGAGTCCAGTGAAAGCTGCTGAATAATGTTCCCTTGTTAACATATTGAATTCCACCATCTCTATATAGAATGAACTCCCTCAGCTTCATAGAGTCCAGTGAAAGCTGCTGAATAATGTTCCCTTGTTAACATATTGAATTGCACCCCCTCTATATAGAATGAACTCCCTCAGCTTCATAGAGTCCAGTGAAAGCTGCTGAATAATGTTCCCTTGTTAACATATTGAATTGCACCCCCTCTATATAGAATGAACTCCCTCAGCTTCATAGAGTCCAGTGAAAGCTGCTGAATAATGTTCCCTTGTTAACATATTGAATTGCACCCCCTCTATATAGAATGAACTCCCTCAGCTTCATAGAGTCCAGTGAAAGCTGCTGAATAATGTTCCCTTGTTAACATATTGAATTGCACCCCCTCTATATAGAATGAACTCCCTCAGCTTCATAGAGTCCAGTGAAAGCTGCTGAATATGTTGTTCCCTGAATGTTAACATATTGAATTGCACCCCCTCTATATAGAATGAACTCCCTCAGCTTCATAGAGTCCAGTGAAAGCTGCTGAATAATGTTCCCTTGTTAACATATTGAATTGCACCCCCTCTATATAGAATGAACTCCCTCAGCTTCATAGAGTCCAGTGAAAGCTGCTGAATAATGTTCCCTTGTTAACATATTGAATTGCACCCCCTCTATATAGAATGAACTCCCTCAGCTTCATAGAGTCCAGTGAAAGCTGCTGAATAATGTTCCCTTGTTATCATATTGAATTGCACCCCCTCTATATAGAATGAACTCCCTCAGCTTCATAGAGTCCAGTGAAAGCTGCTGAATAATGTTCCCTTGTTAACATATTGAATTGCACCCCCTCTATATAGAATGAACTCCCTCAGCTTCATAGAGTCCAGTGAAAGCTGCTGAATAATGTTCCCTTGTTAACATATTGAATTGCACCCCCTCTATATAGAATGAACTCCCTCAGCTTCATAGAGTCCAGTGAAAGCTGCTGAATAATGTTCCCTTGTTAACATATTGAATTGCACCCCCTCTATATAGAATGAACTCCCTCAGCTTCATAGAGTCCAGTGAAAGCTGCTGAATAATGTTCCCTTGTTCACATATTGAATTGCACCCCCTCTATATAGAATGAACTCCCTCAGCTTCATAGAGTCCAGTGAAAGCTGCTGAATAATGTTCCCTTGTTCACATATTGAATTGCACCCCCTCTATATAGAATGAACTCCCTCAGCTTCATAGAGTCCAGTGAAAGCTGCTGAATAATGTTCCCTTGTTCACATATTGAATTCTATCTCTCAATACTAATATTCTAGGCGATGCAAAACCTTTAATATAAGAACTCCCTCTGAGATGTGATACTGTCGCGTTTCCGGTACGTTGCGCCGTGGTGCTTTACCGTGATACTGTCGCGTTTCCGGTATGTTGCGCCGTGGTTTACCGTGGTATAACCCTGTGTTGCGCTGTGGTTTATCGTGGTATAACCCTGTGTTGCGCTGTGGTTTATCGTGGTATAACCCTGTGTTGCGCTGTGGTTTATCGTGGTATAACCCTGTGTTGCGCTGTGGTTTATCGTGGTATAACCCAGTGTTGCGCTGTGGTTTATCGTGGTATAACCCTGTGTTGCGCTGTGGTTTATCGTGGTATAACCCAGTGTTGCGCTGTGGTTTATCGTGGTATAACCCTGTGTTGCGCTGTGGTTTATCGTGGTATAACCCTGTGTTGCGCTGTGGTTTATCGTGGTATAACCCTGTGTTGCGCTGTGGTTTATCGTGGTATAACCCTGTGTTGCGCTGTGGTTTATCGTGGTATAACCCTGTGTTGCGCTGTGGTTTATCGTGGTATAACCCTGTGTTGCGCTGTGGTTTATCGTGGTATAACCCTGTGTTGCGCTGTGGTTTATCGTGGTATAACCCTGTGTTGCGCTGTGGTTTATCGTGGTATAACCCTGTGTTGCGCTGTGGTTTATCGTGGTATAACCCTGTGTTGCGCTGTGGTTTATCGTGGTATAACCCTGTGTTGCGCTGTGGTTTATCGTGGTATAACCCTGTGTTGCGCTGTGGTTTATCGTGGTATAACCCTGTGTTGCGCTGTGGTTTATCGTACTGACCGCCTCTCTTTCTTCAGCTGCCTGCTCAGCTTCTGCACCTGGGGGGGGGGGGGGGGGGGGGGAGGGGGGGGGGGGGGGGGGGGGGGGGGGGAGGGAGGGGGAGGGGGGGAGGGGAGAGAGAGAGAGGAGAGAGGAGAGAGAGAGAGAGGGAGAGAGAGGAGGAGGGAGAGAGAGAGAGAGGGAGAGGGGAGAGAGAGAGAGAGAGAAAGAGGGGAGAGAGGGGAGAGGGGAGAGCAGGAGAGAGAGGGGAGAGGGAGCGAGAGAAAGAGAGGGAGTGAGAGAGAAAGGGGGGAAATGGGGTGAGGAGAGAGAGAGAGAGAGAGAGAGGAGTCAGAGAGATACAGTTTTACTTGACTCTTCAACTTCAACAAAAACAGTTCAACAGCAATGTTACATGGGTGAGAGAATTACTGAATTCTGTACATCCTATTTATTCTACCTTTAAGCCAAGTTAAAGGTTTACAGAACCCCCTGCAAAGTTTACAAAAAGCGCCGGACGTTACCTGTGCTGCTTCCAGTCTCATATTTCTAAACTGACTGCAGACTGCTTCGTACGTTTGACACAAAGACACATAAAAGAACTGGCCAGCACGTTTCTCTGCATTTACATGGCAGCATTTGCCAGCAGAACAACAAACGTCTTTGAAGGCCTGCTGTGCACCCTGAACACGCTCCCCCCGGCAGCAACGCTGGTTTTGTGTTCCCCTTGTTTCAATCAGCAGCACAGTTACAGGAGACAGTGTGAGCTGGATACTCTGCCATGCTTGCAAGAGAAAAACCTCTTCTAGCAAACGCTCCCCACTAACTCCCTGGAATATTCATTTCTCTCTCTCCTCTGTGTCCTCCCTCTCTCCTGTGTCCTCCCTCGCTCTCCTCTGTGTCCTCTCTCCTCACTCTTTCCTCTGTGTCCTCCCTTCCTCTCCCCATCTGTCTGTCCCTCTCCCCCTTCACCTGTGCTCTCTTGTAGTTGAACGCCTCCTTCTCTTTGCTCATGCTGTTCTCTATGATCTCTCTCTCTCTCTCACCTGTTCGATCTCTCTACACCTCCTGTTCAGGTTGCAGTATTTCCTCCTGTCTCTCTCTCTCTCGCTCTCCCTCCTCTCTCTCTCCTGGGTCTCCTCCTCCACCTGGCTCTCTGAGACTCCGCCCCCATCCACAAACTCCACCCCCTCCGTCTCCAGCTCCGCCTCCAGGATGTGACCGCCAAACAAAGGGGGCAGGGCTAGGTCAGAGAAGTCTTCCATCATGGTCCCTGTGAAAAACACGAGCTGGTTATAATCGCGGGCGTAAAGTGTGTGTAGAGACGGGGATACAGGGGAGGCAGTTACATGACCCTACATTGTAACTGCAGTTTAATATCGCTGGACTGGACTGGAATTACATTGTAACTGCAGTTTAATATCACTGGACTGGACTGGAATTACATTGTAACTGCAGTTTAATATCACTAGACTGGACTGGAATTACATTGTAACTGACTGGACTGGAATTACATTGTAACTGCAGTTTAATATCACTAGACTGGAATTACTGGAATTACATTGTAACTGCAGTTTAATATCACTAGACTGGGCTGGAATTACATTGTAACTGCAGTTTAATATCACTAGACTGGGCTGGAATTACATTGTAACTGCAGTTTAATATCACTAGACTGGGCTGGAATTACATTGTAACTGCAGTTTAATATCACTGGACTGGAATTACATTGTAACTGCAGTTTAATATCACTAGACTGGGCTGGAATTACATTGTAACTGCAGTTTAATATCACTGGACTGGACTGGAATTACATTGTAACTGCAGTTTAATATCACTGGACTGGAATTACATTGTAACTGCAGTTTAATATCACTAGACTGGGCTGGAATTACATTGTAACTGCAGTTTAATATCACTAGACTGGACTGGAATTACATTGTAACTGCAGTTTAATATCACTAGACTGGACTGGAATTACATTGTAACTGCAGTTTAATATCACTAGACTGGACTGGAATTACATTGTAACTGCAGTTTAATATCACTAGACTGGACTGGAATTACATTGTAACTGCAGTTTAATATCACTAGACTGGACTGGAATTACATTGTAACTGCAGTTTAATATCACTAGACTGGACTGGAATTACATTGTAACTGCAGTTTAATATCACTGGACTGGGCTGGAATTACATTGTAACTGCAGTTTAATATCACTGGACTGGACTGGAATTACATTGTAACTGCAGTTTAATATCACTAGACTGGGCTGGAATTACATTGTAACTGCAGTTTAATATCACTAGACTGGACTGGAATTACATTGTAACTGCAGTTTAATATCACTAGACTGGACTGGAATTACATTGTAACTGCAGTTTAATATCACTGGACTGGACTGGAATTACATTGTAACTGCAGTTTAATATCACTAGACTGGGCTGGAATTACATTGTAACTGCAGTTTAATATCACTGGACTGGGCTGGAATTACATTGTAACTGCAGTTTAATATCACTAGACTGGACTGGAATTACATTGTAACTGCAGTTTAATATCACTAGACTGGACTGGAATTACATTGTAACTGCAGTTTAATATCACTAGACTGGGCTGGAATTACATTGTAACTGCAGTTTAATATCACTAGACTGGACTGGAATTACATTGTAACTGCAGTTTAATATCACTGGACTGGGCTGGAATTACATTTGCAGATCACAGCAGTGTCACCCAGTCCAGGTTTTACTCCAAGCCTGATCAGCCCCAGTGTGTCTAGGTAACAAGCTCAGGTGTGTCTTATTATTAAACTCCTAGTGAAAGCAGGACTGGATCACACTGCTGTGCAGCGGGAGTGTGATTATTAAACTCCTAGTGAAACCAGGACTGGATCACACTGCTGTGCAGCGGGAGTCTGATTATTAAACTCCTAGTGAAAGCAGGACTGGATCACACTGCTGTGCAGCGGGAGTCTGATTATTAAACTCCTAGTGAAAGCAGGACTGGATCACACTGCTGTGCAGCGGGAGTCTGATTATTAAACTCCTAGTGAAAGCAGGACTGGATCACACTGCTGTGCAGCGGGAGTCTGATTATTAAACTCCTAGTGAAAGCAGGACTGGATCACACTGCTGTGCAGCGGGAGTCTGATTATTAAACTCCTAGTGAAAGCAGGACTGGATCACACTGCTGTGCAGCGGGAGTCTGATTATTAAACTCCTAGTGAAACCAGGACTGGATCACACTGCTGTGCAGCAGGAGTCTGATTATTAAACTCCTAGTGAAAGCAGGACTGGATCACACTGCTGTGCAGCGGGAGTCTGATTATTAAACTCCTAGTGAAAGCAGGACTGGATCACACTGCTGTGCAGCGGGAGTCTGATTATTAAACTCCTAGTGAAACCAGGACTGGATCACACTGCTGTGCAGCGGGAGTCTGATTATTAAACTCCTAGTGAAACCAGGACTGGATCACACTGCTATACAATGAGAGTCTTATCCCTAAAACAGGACTTCATAATGGCTGTCAAAAAAAAGTATTTAAGAATTGTATTTATTAATGTCTACTATGTCATATTCATATATATACACTATACACACACACACACACACACACACACAAACACTTATGGGTTGCAAGCACAAGTACACTTTACGTCTACCTGAAACCTTCACAATTATCAGAATCTGATCAATATCTGAATAGCGTTAATACCAAGTCTCGCGGTTCTCCAGATATATTAGCTGCTGTTTCTACTGCAGATGTATTATGCTGCTATTTCATGTATTCTGCTCTTTCCACTGTATTTAATGCACTATTTCATGTATTATGCTGCTATCCTGTATTCTGCTCTTTCCACTGTATTTAATGCACTATTTCATGTATTATGCTGCTATCATGTATTCTGCTCTTTCCACTGTATTTAATGCACTATTTCATGTATTATGCTGCTATCCTGTATTCTGCTCTTTCCACTGTATTTAATGCACTATTTCATGTATTATGCTGCTATCCTGTATTCTGCTCTTTCCACTGTATTTAATGCACTATTTCATGTATTATGCTGCTATCCTGTATTCTGCTCTTTCCACTGTATTTAATGCACTATTTCATGTATTATGCTGCTATCCTGTATTCTGCTCTTTCCACTGTATTTAATGCACTATTTCATGTATTATGCTGCTATCCTGTATTCTGCTCTTTCCACTGTATTTAATGCACTATTTCATGTATTATGCTGCTATCCTGTATTCTGCTCTTTCCACTGTATTTAATGCACTATTTCATGTATTATGCTGCTATCCTGTATTCTGCTCTTTCCACTGTATTTAATGCACTATTTCATGTATTATGCTGCTATCCTGTATTCTGCTCTTTCCACTGTATTTAATGCACTATTTCATGTATTATGCTGCTATCCTGTATTCTGCTCTTTCCACTGTATTTAATGCACTATTTCATGTATTATGCTGCTATCCTGTATTCTGCTCTTTCCACTGTATTTAATGCACTATTTCATGTATTATGCTGCTATCCTGTATTCTGCTCTTTCCACTGTATTTAATGCACTATTTCATGTATTATGCTGCTATCCTGTATTCTTCTCTTTCCACTGTATTTAATGCACTATTTCATGTATTATGCTGCTATCCTGTATTCTGCTCTTTCCACTGTATTTAATGCACTATTTCATGTATTATGCTGCTATCATGTATTCTGCTCTTTCCACTGTATTTAATGCACTATTTCATGTATTATGCTGCTATCCTGTATTCTGCTCTTTCCACTGTATTTAATGCACTATTTCATGTATTATGCTGCTATCATGTATTCTGCTCTTTCCACTGTATTTAATGCACTATTTCATGTATTATGCTGCTATCATGCTGCTCTTTCCACTGTATTTAATGCACTATTTCATGTATTATGCTGCTATCCTGTATTCTGCTCTTTCCACTGTATTTAATGCACTATTTCATGTATTATGCTGCTATCCTGTATTCTGCTCTTTCCACTGTATTTAATGCACTATTTCATGTATTAAGCTGCTATCATGTATTCTGCTCTTTCCCCTGTATTTAATGCACTATTTCATGTATTATGCTGCTATCCTGTATTCTGCTCTTTCCACTGTATTTAATGCACTATTTCATGTATTATGCTGCTATCCTGTATTCTGCTCTTTCCACTGTATTTAATGCACTATTTCATGTATTATCCTGCTATCATGTATTCTGCTCTTTCCACTGTATTTAATGCACTATTTCATGTATTATGCTGCTATCCTGTATTCTGCTCTCTCCACTGTATTTAATGCACTATTTCATGTATTCTGCTGTTTCCACTGCATGGGGGGTGGGGGTAATGAAAAGGTTGCGAGTTTAAAGACTGGGTTACCGACGCTCTTGTAAATAGTCAGAGTTCACTTCAGCGGCTCCGCGTTTACCAGCCGGCTGCACTGAGGCTGTGAACCAGGCTGCGCGGCCCTGCTTCGCTACCGAAGACACTGGAAATGAAAACAGGGCGGCCAGTGGGTGGGTGACGTTTGGCTAAAGGGAAAGTATTTTTGGTCCCCTGTTTCAAAACATACCTCCCCAAAAAACACTCCCCGAGTTTAAACTGTAAATACAAACCGGGCTTACCTGCCGCTCTACTGAGGCGAATCCGCCCGGAAAACCGCTCCCTATCTGCCTTTTTAAACCCAGTCCTGGGTACACGTTTATGAAACTATCGCCGGTGTAACTTCACTCGGTACGCTCCAATATCTATTCAAATCTCGTTTAAATGTTATTACGAAGCGTTAGGCTGGCGTCCTCGGCGTGTGAAAGCAGCGGCACAGTCAACCGGCAACCGGCGCCATTTGGGCTCCACCCCGGAGGAAGCGCTCCATTGCGCCGCGTTGAGTCTGGAGCCGGGATGGCGGACGCGGGACCGGGCTTGCTCGCCTCCTGCCGGGCTTCCTCGCCTCCTGTCGGGCTCCCTCGCCTCCTGCCGGGCTCGCTCGCCTCCTTTCGGGCTCCCTCGCCTCCTGTCGGGTTTGCTCGCCTCCTGTCGGGCTCGCTCGCCTCCTGTCGGGTTTGCTCGCCTCCTGTCGGGCTCCCTCGCCTCCTGCCGGGCTCGCTCGCCTCCTGCCGGGCTCCCTCGCCTCCTGTCGGGTTTGCTCGCCTCCTGTCGGGCTTGCTCGCCTCCTGCCGGGCTCCCTCGCCTCCTGTCGGGTTTGCTCGCCTCCTGTCGGGTTTGCTCGCCTCCTGCCGGGCTCCCTCGCCTCCTATGGGATGGCTGCTTCTAGCGATTCTGCTCTAATTGCTTCCACCTGGGGCCGGGGCGCCGTGTTGCGTTTCCTGTGCATTTAGCAGCTCAAGCAGAGACGTTTTTAAATATTGAAAATAGACCCAAACAAAACGCCGTTTTGTTAAAAACTAAAACCGGAGAAAATAGAAAACTGTATAATTAAGCGTACTGTCTCTATTTGGAACAAACGTAAAAAGCCACGTTTCCTAATTAAAGGTCGTGATAAAGTAACATGGAGAACTACAACTCCCGCTGTTAACATCCGCAGCGGAAAACTACAACTCCCATTACCCTCGACTTCCTGTGACGCGCGTCATCACCACCATGGCTGGCAGTAAGTTGACTTCTCGCTTTTTAACATTTGATTCAATTCGCTTATTGGCGGAGTCTCTTTGTTACTTGTAGTTTTTTTTTTTTTTAAATGTATTATTTAGTTTTGAATCGACGCAAAGCCGATTCGCGTCAGGTATATAAGCAATTCCTAGTTATTTGGAGGTGACCTTGTGTCTGTGATCTGTGTCCGTCCTTAAAAGTCCCGTCCCCGCAAGGGCTTAAATCGAACCCGCGGCTGTGAGGGTAGAATAGGCCCCGACTAGCCTTTGTATTTGAGCTAATTATTAGTTCAGTGAAGGGCAGCGTTCCCCCAGAATCAGGATTGAGAACCCCTGGTCGCTCTAATGAAATCTCGCTTTCTATCAGGACTTGGTTCGTTTCTGAAGAACGCCTGGTCCAAGGAGCCCGTTGTGACGGCGGCTTGTGGAATCGGACTCCTGGGTAAGTGTCTGTCGGAGTGATCTTCATCTTCATCACTCCAGTGTGCAGTGGGATGAGTGATCTGATTGAGTCTTCATCGCTCCAGTGTGCAGTGGGATGAGTGATCTGATTGAGTCTTCATCACTCCAGTGTGCAGTGGGATGAGTGATCTGATTGAGTCTTCATCGCTCCAGTGTGCAGTGGGATGAGTGATCTGATTGAGTCTTCATCGCTCCAGTGTGCAGTGGGATGAGTGATCAGATTGAGTCTTCATCGCTCCAGTGTGCAGTGGGATGAGTGATCTGATTGAATCTTCATCGCTCCAGTGTGCAGTGGGATGAGTGATCTGATTGAGTCTTCATCGCTCCAGTGTGCAGTGGGATGAGTGATCTGATTGAGTCTTCATCACTCCAGTGTGCAGTGGGATGAGTGATCTGATTGAGTCTTCATCGCTCCAGTGTGCAGTGGGATGAGTGATCTGATTGAGTCTTCATCACTCCAGTGTGCAGTGGGATGAGTGATCTGATTGAGTCTTCATCACTCCAGTGTGCAGTGGGATGAGTGATCTGATTGAGTCTTCATCACTCCAGTGTGCAGTGGGATGAGTGATCTGATTGAGTCTTCATCACTCCAGTGTGCAGTGGGATGAGTGATCTGATTGAGTCTTCATCGCTCCAGTGTGCAGTGGGATGAGTGATCTGATTGAGTCTTCATCACTCCAGTGTGCAGTGGGATGAGTGATCTGATTGAGTCTTCATCGCTCCAGTGTGCAGTGGGATGAGTGATCTGATTGAGTCTTCATCACTCCAGTGTGCAGTGGGATGAGTGATCAGATTGAGTCTTCATCGCTCCAGTGTGCAGTGGGGTGAGTGATCTGATTGAGTCTTCATCACTCCAGTGTGCAGTGGGATGAGTGATCAGATTGAGTCTTCATCGCTCCAGTGTGCAGTGGGATGAGTGATCTGATTGAGTCTTCATCACTCCAGTGTGCAGTGGGATGAGTGATCTGATTGAGTCTTCATCGCTCCAGTGTGCAGTGGGATGAGTGATCTGATTGAGTCTTCATCGCTCCAGTGTGCAGTGGGATGAGTGATCTGATTGAGTCTTCATCGCTCCAGTGTGCAGTGGGATGAGTGATCTGATTGAGTCTTCATCACTCCAGTGTGCAGTGGGATGAGTGATCTGATTGAGTCTTCATCGCTCCAGTGTGCAGTGGGATGAGTGATCTGATTGAGTCTTCATCGCTCCAGTGTGCAGTGGGATGAGTGATCTGATTGAATCTTCATCGCTCCAGTGTGCAGTGGGATGAGTGATCTGATTGAGTCTTCATCGCTCCAGTGTGCAGTGGGATGAGTGATCTGATTGAGTCTTCATCGCTCCAGTGTGCAGTGGGATGAGTGATCTGATTGAGTCTTCATCGCTCCAGTGTGCAGTGGGATGAGTGATCTGATTGAGTCTTCATCGCTCCAGTGTGCAGTGGGATGAGTGATCTGATTGAGTCTTCATCGCTCCAGTGTGCAGTGGGATGAGTGATCTGATTGAGTCTTCATCGCTCCAGTGTGCAGTGGGATGAGTGATCTGATTGAGTCTTCATCGCTCCAGTGTGCAGTGGGATGAGTGATCTGATTGAATCTTCATCGCTCCAGTGTGCAGTGGGATGAGTGATCTGATTGAGTCTTCATCGCTCCAGTGTGCAGTGGGATGAGTGATCTGATTGAGTCTTCATCGCTCCAGTGTGCAGTGGGATGAGTGATCTGATTGAGTCTTCATCGCTCCAGTGTGCAGTGGGATGAGTGATCTGATTGAGTCTTCATCGCTCCAGTGTGCAGTGGGATGAGTGATCTGATTGAGTCTTCATCGCTCCAGTGTGCAGTGGGATGAGTGATCTGATTGAGTCTTCATCGCTCCAGTGTGCAGTGGGATGAGTGATCTGATTGAGTCTTCATCGCTCCAGTGTGCAGTGGGATGAGTGATCTGATTGAGTCTTCATCGCTCCAGTGTGCAGTGGGATGAGTGATCTGATTGAGTCTTCATCGCTCCAGTGTGCAGTGGGATGAGTGATCAGATTGAGTCTTCATCGCTCCAGTGTGCAGTGGGATGAGTGATCTGATTGAGTCTTCATCGCTCCAGTGTGCAGTGGGATGAGTGATCTGATTGAGTCTTCATCGCTCCAGTGTGCAGTGGGATGAGTGATCTGATTGAATCTTCATCGCTCCAGTGTGCAGTGGGATGAGTGATCTGATTGAGTCTTCATCGCTCCAGTGTGCAGTGGGATGAGTGATCTGATTGAGTCTTCATCGCTCCAGTGTGCAGTGGGATGAGTGATCTGATTGAGTCTTCATCGCTCCAGTGTGCAGTGGGATGAGTGATCTGATTGAATCTTCATCGCTCCAGTGTGCAGTGGGATGAGTGATCTGATTGAGTCTTCATCACTCCAGTGTGCAGTGGGATGAGTGATCTGATTGAGTCTTCATCACTCCAGTGTGCAGTGGGATGAGTGATCTGATTGAGTCTTCATCGCTCCAGTGTGCAGTGGGATGAGTGATCTGATTGAGTCTTCATCGCTCCAGTGTGCAGTGGGATGAGTGATCTGATTGAGTCTTCATCGCTCCAGTGTGCAGTGGGATGAGTGATCTGATTGAGTCTTCATCGCTCCAGTGTGCAGTGGGATGAGTGATCTGATTGAGTCTTCATCGCTCCAGTGTGCAGTGGGATGAGTGATCTGATTGAGTCTTCATCGCTCCAGTGTGCAGTGGGATGAGTGATCTGATTGAGTCTTCATCGCTCCAGTGTGCAGTGGGATGAGTGATCTGATTGAGTCTTCATCACTCCAGTGTGCAGTGGGATGAGTGATCTGATTGAGTCTTCATCGCTCCAGTGTGCAGTGGGATGAGTGATCTGATTGAGTCTTCATCGCTCCAGTGTGCAGTGGGATGAGTGATCTGATTGAGTCTTCATCGCTCCAGTGTGCAGTGGGATGAGTGATCTGATTGAGTCTTCATCGCTCCAGTGTGCAGTGGGATGAGTGATCTGATTGAGTCTTCATCGCTCCAGTGTGCAGTGGGATGAGTGATCTGATTGAATCTTCATCGCTCCAGTGTGCAGTGGGATGAGTGATCTGATTGAGTCTTCATCACTCCAGTGTGCAGTGGGATGAGTGATCTGATTGAGTCTTCATCGCTCCAGTGTGCAGTGGGATGAGTGATCTGATTGAGTCTTCATCACTCCAGTGTGCAGTGGGATGAGTGATCTGATTGAGTCTTCATCACTCCAGTGTGCAGTGGGATGAGTGATCTGATTGAGTCTTCATCGCTCCAGTGTGCAGTGGGATGAGTGATCTGATTGAGTCTTCATCGCTCCAGTGTGCAGTGGGATGAGTGATCTGATTGAGTCTTCATCGCTCCAGTGTGCAGTGGGATGAGTGATCTGATTGAGTCTTCATCGCTCCAGTGTGCAGTGGGATGAGTGATCTGATTGAATCTTCATCGCTCCAGTGTGCAGTGGGATGAGTGATCTGATTGAGTCTTCATCGCTCCAGTGTGCAGTGGGATGAGTGATCTGATTGAGTCTTCATCACTCCAGTGTGCAGTGGGATGAGTGATCTGATTGAATCTTCATCACTCCAGTGTGCAGTGGGATGAGTGATCTGATTGAGTCTTCATCACTCCAGTGTGCAGTGGGATGAGTGATCTGATTGAGTCTTCATCACTCCAGTGTGCAGTGGGATGAGTGATCTGATTGAGTCTTCATCACTCCAGTGTGCAGTGGGATGAGTGATCTGATTGAGTCTTCATCACTCCAGTGTGCAGTGGGATGAGTGATCTGATTGAGTCTTCATCACTCCAGTGTGCAGTGGGATGAGTGATCTGATTGAGTCTTCATCACTCCAGTGTGCAGTGGGATGAGTGATCTGATTGAGTCTTCATCACTCCAGTGTGCAGTGGGCTGAGTGATCTGATTGAGTCTTCATCACTCCAGTGTGCAGTGGGATGAGTGATCTGATTGAATCTTCATCGCTCCAGTGTGCAGTGGGATGAGTGATCTGATTGAATCTTCATCACTGCAGTGTGCAGTGGGATGAGTGATCTGATTGAGTCTTCATCACTGCAGTGTGCAGTGGGATGAGTGATCTGATTGTGTCTCCTCTCTCTGTAGCTGTGATCCTGCCGCTGGTCAGCCCCTACACTAAATACGCTGGCATGATGAACGCAGCCGTTCCCTACAACTACCCAGGTCAGTCTCTCTCCTTCGGGGCTGGGAGGCACTGCTTTAGAGTGAAGGCCAGTTCACACTTCAGCAGGACAGCCTCTCTGTGCTGTAACGTGGCAGGACCTGGTTGCAGCTCCACTGAGCTGGAGCGTGTACTTCTGTGGGGCCAAATGGTCCGAGCAGAATTTTAGGTGCGAAACCTAATTTAAAATAAAATAATAACAAAATGAACACCATTATTTAACACCAAGTAATCAAAAGAAACTACAAAATGATATCGGTGCATGAAGTAACTTACAAAAAATAGATGGTGATTAAGTAGATTCAGGAAAATGCAGAGAAGCCTTTTCTTCAATCAGTTGCCAGGTTTATTGAAATATGCAGGGAGTCTGGTCCCAGGTACAGGACAAGCAATACTCAACATTACAATGTTTGCATGACATTAAATACCCTTCTGTATAGATGGTCCACCTCCCCTTTCTCTGACACTTAACCAATTGCAAAGGTAATTTAATTTATTGTGTGTGTCTGTGTGTGTAGTCTAGTGTGACAACCTCTGAACTCAGTGCATTCTTCACACTCCTGGAGACAAAAGGTCCATACATCTGCCTTTTGCTATCTTCTTGCGACCCCCTTTGATCCTAGTGGCATTATCTCTTTCGATCTCTCTGAAGTCTTTAGAGCCTGTCCCCATCTAGTCCACAGCATTGTTATCTCGTTAGCTTGCAGTCATTGTTGGGCAGTTTGTAGACGCATCGTCTCTATCAGTGGTTAGCAGTACATGCAATTTGAGCCAAACAGTCTGCTATCTGCAATATTAGTCTCTTTTCAGAAAAGAACACCAGTATAGCTCTGCCAGTCCACATGCGTAGCAAACTGCTAATCAATTCTCGATCCATGTTTTCCAACACCGCACCAGTAGTGCAGAATTTTATGTTCGATTTCGAAGTGTCACATTTTTCAGTTGCTGTCAGTTTTTTCGTTATGTGGGATAAACTACGAAGCGGTTGTGTTTAATTCAATGTGTTAACGTAACATTATTCAGCAGGTTTCGTTTGACTTTAACAAGCAAAATTAGTTTAATTCTGTAGTGATTCCAGTAATCATTTCAGTCAAGCCAGTAAGAGGAAGGGGAGTCTGGGGTAGCACTTCTTTCAGAATACAACGCAAAAGAAGCTGTTTGATCGATTTGTGTTCAGAGGCAGTGAGGTTTTGAAAGCCCGTATCGTTTCCATTCCCAGTTCCAGTGAGGGATAATGGGGCCCTGCCAGACGTTCCGAAGCACCCATGTGACCCAGAGGGACCAAGCCTGGATTGGCTGAAGAAGATGTAAGACCACGCCCATCAGGACTCGGGACACCCCCCCAGCCCCACCCCCTGTACTGTGAAATGACAATAAAAAATGTTTATTTAATTTAAGCTGACTGGGGGTTGAGTTTCTGTTTAGTGCATGATGAATGCTCACAGAAACGTTGTTTTAAATTCCGTGGCTCGGGGCGCAGGCAGCGCTCGGCCCGTGGAACGGGGGGGGGGGGGGCTTGGTGCAAACCCGCAGCTGTGTGTTAACCCTCTGCGGTCCGGACCAGTTCCAGTCCGAAAGCAGCAAAAAGATGTCAAGCGCAGGTCTCGAGTCGGTTTTTCTCCTCCAGAAAAAGCAGCAAAAACCTTTAAATGGCCGAGTGAGACTGATAGGAGGCAAATGAATCCAAAGAAGAAATAAAGGGGCTGTTTTGATGCGAATCTTCTTTTCTGTTTTGCATCAATTTTCTATCTTTCTTGATAAAATGCATACAAGATGTAACAGGGTTGTGTGATTTTACTGCTCAGTTGTCTACCTCGGCAGCATTTATGACGGCAGAGTGCTGATTAAATCAGACCATTACTCATTAATATGGGATCGAGATTTGCAGCTCGGATTCATTTTCTCCGTGTCGCATCGATATAACTGATTTTTTTAATTTGTATATTTTTACATGAGCTTTCATTTCTGAAGTCTAATAGTACTGTAACTGCTGCTGCTGCTTGCAGTTTGATTTTCATTTTGAAAGCAAACGATCCGAGAATCCAGCTCTGAAGCTGCAGAGGCCAGTGTGTGCTAAGAGCGCTCCCAAATTCATCTGCTCTGAGATTTCAAACAACACCACAGAGCACTCCAGGAGTTTATGAATGGTCAGAGCACTCTGACACTGAGATTGAGTTTATGAACGGTCAGAGAGCGCTCTGACACTGAGATTGAGTTTATGAACGATCAGAGAGCGCTCTGACACTGAGATTGAGTTTATGAACGGTCAGAGAGCGCTCTGACACTCTGAGATTGAGTTTATGAACGGTCAGAGAGCGCTCTGACACTCTGAGATTGAGTTTATGAACGGTCAGAGAGCGCTCTGACACTCTGAGATTGAGTTTATGAACGGTCAGAGAGCGCTCTGACACTCTGAGATTGAGTTTATGAACGGTCAGAGAGCGCTCTGACACTCTGAGATTGAGTTTATGAACGGTCAGAGAGCGCTCTGACACTCTGAGATTGAGTTTATGAACGGTCAGAGAGCGCTCTGACACTCTGAGATTGAGTTTATGAACGGTCAGAGAGCGCTCTGACACTGAGATTGAGTTTATGAACGGTCAGAGAGCGCTCTGACACTCTGAGATTGAGTTTATGAACGGTCAGAGAGCGCTCTGACACTCTGAGATTGAGTTTATGAACGGTCAGAGAGCGCTCTGACACTCTGAGATTGAGTTTATGAACGGTCAGAGAGCGCTCTGACACTGAGATTGAGATTATGAACGGTCAGAGCGCTCTGACACTGAGATTGAATTTATGAATGGTCAGAGAGCACTCTGACATTCTGAGATTGAGATTATGAACGGTCAGAGAGCGCTCTGTCACTTAGATTATGAACGGTCAGAGAGCGCTCTGACACAGATTGAGTTTATGAACGGTCAGAGAGCCCTCTGACACTGCGATTGAGATTATGAACGGTCAGAGAGCGCTCTGACACTCTGAGATTGAGATTATGAACGGTCAGAGAGCGCTCTGTCACTGAGATTATGAACGGTCAGAGAGCGCTCTGACACAGATTGAGATTATGAACGGTCAGAGCCCTCTGACACTGCGATTGAGATTATGAACGGTCAGAGAGCGCTCTGTCACTGAGATTGAGATTATGAACGGTCAGAGAGCGCTCTGTCACTGAGATTGAGATTATGAACGTATCCTACATTTGAGAGCTAACGCAACTTCCAAGCAGGTCATCTTTATGAAATTATTTTGTTAAGCTATAAACCACTTCAAGAAAAAAGAAAAATAATGAATTTCCACACACTTTCATTTCCAACAGTGTAGATTTTTATTTAAATCTCCCCATGACTTCAAACGCTCGGGAAGAAAGAAAGGCTCACAGACAGACGTCGGCACATTTTTGTGATTTGTAAAAAAAAATCAACTTTTGGAATGTAATTTTTTTTTTTTTTTTGGTGCAAAAGCAGTGGCTCAGGTGTGTGAGCCTTACTGGTCCCAGTTTAAGGAGCGCACTGGTCTAGTAGACGTAACTGGCAGTGAAGAGAGACTGGGAGGCAGCCTTGTCTTTCTGTCCGCTCTGAACGTAAGATCCCGTCGATGCCAATCCATTAATCTGAAGAGAAAAATAACAAACCAAATCAGTAACAAAGAGAGAGAGAGACGGACAATTTCTATTAAAAATTATAAATGAGGCACACACACACACACACCAGTTAAAGACGCCTCCAATGGCATTGCATAGACGTGGTACAAAGCCAATCATTCAAATATATGTATTTAACTAGAACAGAGCCCCTGAGAGAGACATCTCTTTCACAAAGGGGGGGGGGGGTCCCTGGCAAGAAACAATGTTCTAAAAATCACAAGAAAGAGCAAGAGAGAGGTCATCGAAACAGGACAAGAACACTTCAAACAAAACACACAGCTGGTCAAACCGTTCCAGACTCTGCAGCCCTGCTCAGAATTACAACACGTCATTCTGAGCCATTTTCAAAGGGATTGTGAAGAGGCTGTTTGTATGTTTGAAGACGAGGAGTTCCCAGGAGGAGATGCTCGATATGCTCAAAGCTCATACTGGAGCTCAGTTGAAGGATTTTCTCTCCTTCACAGACCGGCGCTTTTTGAACGCCTCTCTGTACCTTGGCTCTTTCAGTGAAGGCCGCTTGTGCAGCCTGGAGGTTTCCTGGCTTGCCTGCCCAGGCAGAGAGCGTGGAGGCCTGCAGGGCTCTCCCGTAGGAGAAGGTGAGCTTCCAGGGCTTGGGCAGGGGGCACTGGTTAATGGCGTTGAGATTAAGAGAGGCATCCTCCTCGCTCTGACCCCCGGAAAGGAAACAGATACCTGAGAGAGAAAGAGAGATATCCTGTGTTTGCCAGTTCAGCATTTCTATTGTGTGTTTAAACATGCTTTACTAGACCTCTCTGTGCTTTACAATGCTTCCATATGCTTTACCAGTCCTCTCTGTCCTTTACAATGCTTCCCTATGCTTTACAATGCTTCCCTATGCTTTACCAGACCTCTCTGTGCTTTACAAATGCTTCCTATGCTTTACATGCTTTACAATGCTTCCCTATGCTTTACCAGACCTCTCTGTGCTTTACAAATGCTTCCCTATGCTTTACCAGTCCTCTCTGTGCTTTACAATGCTTCCCTATGCTTTACCAGACCTCTCTGTGCTTTACAATGCTTCCCTATGCTTTACCAGACCTCTCTGTGCTTTACAATGCTTCCCTATGCTTTGTACACGAATAATTATGTACACTTCGGCTGTGTTTTTGACTTTGAAGAGTAATCCCAATAAATGTTTAATTTACAAGATTGAGGTCTCCTGACCCCAGGACTGAGTTTGCGGCCCGGTTTTGTGTTTTTATTTATTTATTTATTTTATTATTTTTTTTTTTTTTTTACCTGGCACCGCGGCTGGTACAGTCCTGCGGAGAGCGGTCACCGTTGCCATGGCGATCTCGGCGGGGCTGGGCTTCTTGGGGCAGGCCTGGCCAGCCGTCACCATGTTGGGTTTGAGCAGAGTGCCCTCCAGATAGACGTGGTGGTCATTCAGAGCTTTATAGACTGCGGCCAGGACCTGGGGGAGAGACAGGGGTCAGTACAACTCCATACAGACCACAGGCAGGCAATACTAGTTGATATGATCAATACAGTTCAACATGGACTAGAGACCATCAGTACAAGCAGATACGGACCATAGACAGTCACTACAAGGAAAGATGGACCAGAGAGAAAAAGTCAGTACAACTCATTCAATACAGCTTGATAAGAATGATATTAGTGAAATGCAGCAGCGCCATCTAGTGTATCGCCAGCAATACTACACTTGACTACGGCAGATCACTGGAAGGCACTGTCTCTACTGCTAGAACACTGAAGAGCAGCTCCTGAACCCAATCAAAGCAACACAGACTGAGCAAAACAATGTAATACAGCCCAGCCCAGCTCGTTGCAGTTAAAGAACTACAGCTCCCAGCATCCCTCACCATTGCCGCGGGTGCAGAGGCATGCTGGGAGCTGTAGTCCTAGCCAGGACTGGACCGATTCACAACACAGTAACTACGGCAGCGCAGCTAGAACTGAAGAGCAGCTCCTGAACTCAGTCAAAGCAGCACAGACTGAGCAAAACAATAATAATAATAATAATAATAATAATAATAATAAGTGTTTGAGTGACAGCAATGTTAAAGAATGCAGACGGGTGAGGTTAACAGTCTCTGAGAATGGAATTGGAAGCCTTCTTCACCTTCTCCGTGACGTACTGACAGCGAAGCAGAGAGTGATCCCCATCCGGGAGAATCTCCGGCTCCACGATCGGAACCAGACCGTTCTGAAACACAGGAGAGAGAAAAGAGAGAGAGAGGAGGGTCACACAGGAGAGAGAGAGAGAGAGAGAGAGAGGTTATACAGGGGATAGAGAGAGACACAAGTGACAGTGAGAGGAGAGCGATACAGGTGAAAGAAAGAGGTAGAAAGAGAGCGAGAGGTTATACAGGGGGAGAGAGGCAGAGAAGCAGGGAGAATCTTGTGCTCCACGACCAGAACCAAACCGTTCTGAAAGAGAGGAGGGGAGGGGAGCGAGTGGGACTGAGCAGAGAGGTGGAGGACAGAGAGAGGGAAGATGGAGAGGGGAAGAGATACACACACACACACACACACACACACACACACACACACTCCGACTCTCACCTGTTGGCAGATGCTGGCGTATCTAGCGAGCACGTTGGCGTTCTCCGCGATGGCCAGAGAGGAGGGGCAGCTGTCCGAGATCTTCAGCACACACCTCCACTTAGCAAAATCAGCACCGTCCTTCTTATACTGAGCACAGCGCTCCCCCAGACCATCCAGACCTGAGACACAGACAGGCGGCTTCAAAAATCCATTCTCTCACCTCTTATTAGCTTTATTAACAGGATCACTGACCCCTCCCTTTACAGGAGCTCAGACCAGCTTTTTGAATCCCTTCTCTTCGTATTGTGATTCGCTCAGCAGCAGTACAAGTTTCTCTGGTAGATTTTAGAGAGTGTTTAGTTTGGGTCACTCACCTTGAGTTGTGGTCTCTGCGTCTGTACCTGTCAGAACTGCTGTGCCCTTATCAACCTGAAACCAAAGACAACAAGCTAACGATTACAAAATACTCACTGGGGGGGGTTAACGAACGCTGGAGCTGCTGTTTTATAAATATCATCGTGACAACAATTGTTTAAAACAAACAACAATAATAATAATAATATAGTCTAGTGTAATTAAACCCAGATTCACTTGATCATGTTTAGTTTTTTCTTGTTAGTAAACTAACTGTAGCTGATAATATAACTCCCTGAATCTCTCCTCCTGTCCTGCACTGTCACCGCCTACTGAGCGCCATTTATTTTAATGCGTCTCACCTTGACAGACAGATAGAGAGATAGAGATAGGACAGACAGACAGATCTCTACGTATTTGAATGCGTCTCACCTTGATGCCCACGACGATGCCCTTGTCCTTGACCAGGTTGGGGAAGGGCACCCCCGCGTCCGTCTTCTGGTAGAGCGTCTCGTGGAAGAAGATGACCCCCCCGATGCACTGGGAGATGGTCGAGTCCGCAGTGAACAGCAGCTGTCTGAAATAGCGCCGGTTCTCCTCTGTGTTCTCAACATGGATCTTCTCCAGACGCTTCCCCATCGTACCTGCAGGGGGAGACAGAGAGCAGAGAGGGACCTGAGACTCCTTACCAACCCTGAATGGGAACTGCAGTTTAATATCACTGGACTGGACTGGAATTACATTGTAACTGCAGCTTAATATCACTAGACTGGACTGGAATTACACTGCAGGGCTAGTAATCAGACTCCTATTGCACAGCAGTGTCACCCTGTCCAGGTTTCACTACCAGCTTGATCAGCCCCAGTGTGTCTAGGTAACAAGCTCAGGTGTTTCTTATTATTAAACTCCTAGTGAAAGCAGGACTGGATCACACTGCTGTGCAGCGGGAGTCTCATTATTAAACTCCTATTGAAAGCAGGACTGGATCACACTGCTGTGCAGCAGGAGTCCGATTCCCAGCTCTGCCTGTCTCTAGAGCCGCTGTTCTTACCTGTGGACTCATCAGCAGCTAGAATCCCCTTTCCAGTGGCAACGACTCTCTGAGCGATGGAGGAGAGCTCCTGCTTCTGCTCAGGGGTCAGCGCTGTGAACTGGTGAGTCATTCTGCACAGAGACAAGCACACAGGCATTACACAGAGTCATTCTGCACAGAGACAAACACGCAGGCATTACACAGAGTCATTCTGCACACAGGCATTACACCGAGTAGTAAACTAACACAGACACCAAGAAGAAGGGATTAAATTGCAGCGTCAAACTGAACAGGATTGTGGGGCTCTGTGGGTCTGTCTGTCTATCTAAGCTGTGCTCTGCAGGAATCACGGTTCACAGCAGATCACTGAGTGAACAGTTGAAGTCAGTAGATCATTTTTCATGTCCTCTTGCGTAACCTCTGCACACAAGTGACTCCTTGTTTAAACTTTAAACCAAGTTTGTTCGCTGCGGTTTGTGAAATATTTACCACAAAGTGCTGTGTGCTGGAATGTGTTCCTTCTGAAAGACTTCCATAGGGAAGCATTGTACAGCACAGAGAGGTCTGGTAAAGCACAGGGAAGCATTGCAAAGCACAGAGAGGTCTGGTAAAGCACAGGGAAGCATTGCAAAGCACAGAGAGGTCTGGTAAAGCACAGGGAAGCATTGTAAAGCACAGAGAGGTCTGGTAAAGCATAGGGAAGCACTGCAAAGCACAGAGAGGTCTGGTAAAGCACAGGGAAGCATTGCAAAGCACAGAGAGGTCTGGTAAAGCACAGGGAAGCATTGCAAAGCACAGAGAGGTCTGGTAAAGCACAGGGAAGCATTGCAAAGCACAGAGAGGTCTGGTAAAGCATAGGGAAGCATTGTAAAGCACAGAGAGGTCTGGTAAAGCATAGGGAAGCATTGTAAAGCACAGAGAGGTCTGGTAAAGCATAGGGAAGCATTGTAAAGCACAGAGAGGTCTGGTAAAGCATAGGGAAGCATTGTAAAGCACAGAGAGGTCTGGTAAAGCATAGGAAAGCATTGTAAAGCACAGGGAGGTCAGGTAAAGTACATTAATAAACATGTCAAATCAGGGTAAACTATTGTAAGCGCAGAGTAACGATGGGAATGTGTCGTGCAAATCTACTGCGGTAGACTTTTATAAATGCACGCTAACCCTAAACCATAAACAACAGCGCGTTGTTTAAATACAAACGCATTCTGGAGATATCTGCAGATGATATCACGAGATCACTATTTAACGCATACATACCTATACCTATATATATACCTATATATATAATACCGTAATTGCATCGATCAGCAAACAGCGTTATCGTGATTCAAATGAGAACAATAAGAATTTTGTGCCTTTTTTTTTTTTTTTTTTTTTTTTTTATTCTGTACCATTGTCGCGACAAAACATGCAATAAATTATCAATGCAAAATACTACAGCTCGTTGTGTTCTGACTTACGTTGCCTGTGAACCGTGGACTCGGCGGTGCTGTTTCGAGCCGGAGACGGTAAGCCCGCGTCGAGACAGAACTGCTGACTTTTCACCCGGACAAAAACTTTATGGAGGTTCGCCAGTGACGTGGCCGGACCCCGAACAGGTGGGCGAAACCTACTGGTCCCAAATCCCTGCACTCTCATTGGCTGGAACGGACGAGGGCGTATCCTCGCTTCTTACGCAATTGGCTAAGAGGAACATCTGGGGTTCGGAAAACAGAGACCTGTTTATATATTGCGAACCTGTTCAGCATGTTTTTACAGACAAGTTGCTTTGGGTTCTTTTTGTTATTTATTTATTTATTTATTTATTTATTTATGGATTAATTAAATTGTATTTGAAGAATTCTCGAGTAGGTTTCACGATAGTTTTCGTGTTGCTGGTCAGCCTGGCTGCTTGCTGTGGAAACCAAAAACTCGAATGTTTTTTAAAGACGTCGAAACGTCTTACTTCAGTTTCAAAGTGAATTGAAAGCCACTGGGCAAAACGCTTAGCCGTTGTCTCACCGTGAAAGCATGGTCAAACACAGAGAGGTCTGGTAAAGCACAGGGAAGCACTGTAAAGCACAGAGAGGTCTGGTAAAGCATAGGGAAGCATTGTAAAGCACAGAGAGGTCTGGTAAAGCATAGGGAAGCATTGTAAAGCACAGAGAGGTCTGGTAAAGCACAGGGAAGCACTGTAAAGCACAGAGAGGTCTGGTAAAGCATAGGGAAGCATTGTAAAGCACAGAGAGGTCTGGTAAAGCATAGGGAAGCATTGTAAAGCACAGAGAGGTCTGGTAAAGCATAGGGAAGCATTGTAAAGCACAGAGGGGTCTGGTAAAGCATAGGGAAGCATTGTAAAGCACAGAGAGGTCTGGTAAAGCATAGGGAAGCATTGTAAAGCACAGAGAGGTCTGGTAAAGCACAGGGAAGCACTGTAAAGCACAGAGAGGTCTGGTAAAGCATAGGGAAGCATTGTAAAGCACAGAGAGGTCTGGTAAAGCATAGGGAAGCATTGTAAAGCACAGAGAGGTATGGTAAAGCATAGGGAAGCATTGTAAAGCACAGAGAGGTCTGGTAAAGCATAGGGAAGCATTGTAAAGCACAGAGAGGTCTGGTAAAGCATAGGGAAGCATTGTAAAGCACAGAGAGGTCTGGTAAAGCATAGGGAAGCATTGTAAAGCACAGAGAGGTGTGGTAAAGCATAGGAAAGCATTGTAAAGCACAGAGAGGTCTGGTAAAGCATAGGGAAGCATTGTAAAGCACAGAGAGGTCTGGTAAAGCATAGGGAAGCATTGTAAAGCACAGAGAGGTCTGGTAAAGCATAGGGAAGCATTGTAAAGCACAGAGAGGTCTGGTAAAGCATAGGGAAGCATTGTGAAGCACAGAGAGGTCTGGTAAAGCATAGGGAAGCATTGTAAAGCACAGAGAGGTGTGGTAAAGCATAGGGAAGCATTGTAAAGCACAGATAGGTCTGGTAAAGCACAGGGAAGCATTGTAAAGCACAGAGAGGTGTGGTAAAGCATAGGGAAGCATTGTAAAGCACAGAGAGGTCTGGTAAAGCATATTTAAAACATTGTTAAACTAAATTCATAGTATTATCACAAGGCAAATTCTATAAGCTCATCACATCTCTATTGAAAGGTCAGACAGACAGACAGAGCACCAGTAAGAACTAGGCCAGCTTACAAAAGTACTTTGTCTGCAAATAATAAGTGATCTATTGGACTAGCTGGGCAATTAACAACTCTCTCTAATTTCAGTATCTTAAGATCAATCACTAACCGTTTTTCCAATTGCACTTAATAATTCATTTCTAAGATAAACTCTTTTCAGAATGTAGTAAACCAGCAGAGACAGCAAGAAGAAGGGATTATATTGCAGCGTCAAACTGAACAGGATCGTGGGGCTCTGACTGTGTGTGTCTGCCTAGGCTTGTCTGAAACGCTGCTATTCTTCTGGGGCTGCTGTAGTTCATTAACCAGGTTTATTCAGTAATAGCAAAGCTGCTGAGCCAGGCAGAGCGGTGCCGAGCAAACAAGATAAGATCGTCCGCCAGTCAGCTCAACTGGAGGTCTATTTAGCAATCTTGCATTGCATGACAGTCAGAGGGATCAAAGTTGAAATGCGTGTTGCGAGGCTGCTGTAGCGATGACCTTATCCATGATGGAGGGAGCGCTTCTGAAATCTGTCAAGGTTTAGAAACTCACCCCAAGCCTGTTTCACAACTCACCTCAAGTCTATTATTATTATTATTATTAATATTGCAATGATCAGGAGCCAGGAGTTTGAGCAGGGTTAGAAACTCACACTAGCCCTGCTGCTGCTGCTGCTGCACACAGTCCCGGGGTTCAGAGCTCCCCTCAATGAAGTCTAGTATTATTATTATTAATATTGCAATGATCAGGAGCCAGGAGTTTGAGCAGGGTTAGAAACTCACACTAGCCCTGCTGCTGCACCCAGTCCTGGGGTTCAGAGCTCCCCTCAATGAAGTCTAGTATTATTATTATTAATATTGCAATGATCAGGAGCCAGGAGTTTGAGCAGGGTTAGAAACTCACACTAGCCCTGCTGCTGCTGCTGCACCCAGTCCTGGGGTTCAGAGCTCCCCTCAATGAAGTCTAGTATTATTATTATTATTAATATTGCAATGATCAGGAGCCAGGAGTTTGAGCAGGGTTAGAAACTCACACTAGCCCTGCTGCTGCACCCAGTCCTGGGGCTCAGAACTCCCCTCAATGAAGTCTATTATTATTATTATTAATATTGCAATGATCAGGAGCCAGGAGTTTGAGCAGGGTTAGAAACTCACACTAGCCCTGCTGCTGCTGCTGCACCCAGTCCTGGGGTTCAGAGCTCCCCTCAATGAAGTCTAGTATTATTATTATTAATATTGCAATGATCAGGAGCCAGGAGTTTGAGCAGGGTTAGAAACTCACACTAGCCCTGCTGCTGCTGCACCCAGTCCTGGGGTTCAGACGCCTTCCAGCACCAAAAACTACAAACCAAGAATCCAGTCTCACTTCTAATAACGTGATCAGACAGACAGAAACACAGGATTAATTAAGGCACAGTTATTTAATTTTCCAGATTTCAATTTTACAAACTGCATGGGCGTTATCTGTTACAAAAAAAGTAAAAAAGTTTAGAGCTTGTTGATGTAGCTCACAGAATAACCCCCCGAATCTGACCTCATGTCCTCGCCGCATCCATTCTCTACACAGGGGTGTCCAATCCTGGACCTGGGGGGCCGCTGTCCCTCCTTGTTTTTGTTCCAACTTGTAAATTATTTCATAGGATCAAATCAAGCGCTTATTAGAAGCGCTTATTAGAAGCTTAATTGGTCCAATTAAGACCCCTGCTCTGCACAGCTCTCAAGTGTGCAGTTCTGAAAGAAACACATACTTACAGCAAAACACGGACTCTCGTTCAAACACAGCTGGGCTAATCGCTTGCACAAGATGCAGTTCCCAGATCCCCTGGAGGGCGAAACTGCCCCCCTCCCCAGTCAATCTCAGTCATTAGCCTGACTGGTCCTCTGATGCAAAGGTGAAGGAAGGACGGCCTTTCCCGCTTTGAGATGGACGTGGTAACGAATTGTTTTTATTTAATTCCTGTTGATTGAAGGCGATTCAGAGTACCAGGAATGAGCTTTCAGCACACCCCTCGCACCTGCTTCCATTTTCTACACAGCCCTCAGGCATGCAGTTTCGAAAGAATCACCTGCTTACAGCAAAACACACATTGTAATTTGAACCCTCAGCGGTCCATTTATTCAGCGCTTCTCAGGTGCGTCGGGTCCAATTTATTTTATCCACGCTGTTTAAAAGTCATTTCATTTCCAGTGAAACAGGTTTAAAAGGCCCTGCATATCAACAGCACACTCAGCCCTGCATCTCCAACCCCAGCCCTTGTTCGGTGTATTTATCTCATCTCTCTTCATAGTCATGCATACTGATCAATCCTCTCCTGATCACTCGATTTATCACCAAACTCCTCAATAATGCGATCCCAGTCATTATTTTATTACTGTAACATCTCAAAAAGCTCAGCCAGTGTCTGTGATATTCTTTGAGCGCTGGATGCAGAAGCAGCTTCCTTTGTTTGTGTCCCTGTTATCTCTGTAGTGCAGGGGGGGCTAGCTGTATTGTTCAGATACGCCCCTTTTTTCGGCTCCTATCGGTCTCACTCGGCCATTGAAAGTTTTTTTCATCTTTTTCTGGAGAAAAATCGACTAGAGGCCTGTGCTTGACGTCTTTTTGATGATGTCGGACAGGGTCCAGACATTGGACCGGAAAGGGAAAATTGTAACGTCGGACCTGATCCGAATCAGGACCGCAAAGGGTTGAAACATGACAGCTGGTTCCACGCTGGCTTGCAGAGCTGGCTCTGTGTGCACGCGCCACACTTTCAAACAGCATCGCGCTCACCAGGAGGGTGAGCCTGTCCCCGCCCCCTTCACCGGCCTCTTTCTAACCAATCAGCTGCTGCTTCCTCTGCTGACTGACAGCCAGGAGCCCTGAGGGCTCTACTGCCCTGGGAACTGCAGCTGTAACAGGATTTCCTGAGAATAAGGCAAACTGAAACTTCCTTTAACTAAAGGACACCTTTGTGTTTTAATGTGTTTCATGTTCCCCTGCGCTGCTACACTTGTTTCAGTAAGGTGTGTGTGTTGTTTTCATTTTATTTTTTACATTTTGTCCACTTTTTTAAACTTTTAAAAAAACTTTTGCAGCAAGATGGCTTCCCATGTACCTGCATGGACCTCTCGGAACTACATTTCCCATCATCCTCCTGCTCGCCGGTAAACCCAAATCTCAGTTGTGCGAGCAGGAGGATGATGGGAAATGTAGTTCCGAGAGGTCCATGCATTCCACTGCCTCCTTCTTGGAGGCAGTGGAATGCAATTTAAAAGATTTTTAAAAAGTGGTTGAAATGTAAAAAAAAATAAAATTAAAACACACACTCCTTCTGTAAACAGTTACAGCAACACATGGGTACAGGTAACACAATGCAATTAGAAGGTCCGGGTGTGCTGTTTAAAATTACAGCCATACCAGATATAGGTTAAAATGAAACCCTGTGTTTTGCTGTAACTTGGTGTTTCTTTCAGAACTGCACACTTGAGAGCTGTGGAGCGGAACAGAGGCGCGGGGTGGAGGCGAGGGACGGAGGGGCGGAGGCGCGGGGCGGAAGCGAGGGACGGAGGGGCGGAGGCGCGGGGAGGGGCGGAGGCGCGGGGCGGAAGCGAGGGACGGAGGGGCGGAGGGGCGGGGCGGAAGCGAGGGACGGAGGGGCGGAGGTGTGGGGCGGAGACGAGGGACGGAGGGGCGGAGGCGCAGGGTGGAGGCGAGGGACGGAGGGGCGGGCGGAGGCGAGGGATGGAGGGGAGGGACGAGAGGGGTGGGGCGGAGGCGAGGGATGGAGGGGAGGGGCAGACGCGAGGGACAGAGGGGTGGGGCGGAGGCGAGGGACGGAGGGCAGAGGCGCGGGGCAGAGGTAAGTGACGGAGGGATGGAGGGAGATTCAAGGAGTTATTCTGGGAGCTACATTTAGTTTCAAGATACATATCAACATGATAAAGTGAATCTGGGTTTAATCCCACTATACAACATTATTATTATTATAATTAATTGATGACATGATGTTTATAAAACCTCAGACCCTGTTTATTAAACGGCAGGCCCTGTTTCCCAGTCTCCCTGTCACGCCCATTCTGTGGCAATGATTGCTCTAACGTTCAATCACAAGAAAACATTTGAGTCAGAATCAGGATTATCCCTTTTGTTCAGCCTGTTTGCAGTAAATGAAGAGAGAGAGAGAGAGAGAGAGACACATGGAGAGAGAGAGAGAGAGAGAGGGGGGAGGGAGAGGAAATGGGGGGGGGGGTCGACAGACAACAATAACAACAAATGAAACACTTTGTTGTACGTTATTCGAACTCGAGAAAGAAAAAAGAAAAAAATCTATTAGTGTTGTCCGTCCCGCTCTGTCTCCCCTCCCCTCTCCCTCACAGAAGCCTGGGCTGCGGGTGACTCGCCCTGACCGAAGAGAACGCCCCGATGTGCCGGACCAGGTTGGGCTCCACGCTGTAGGCGCGCTCCCAGGACCGGTCCCTCAGTGCCCTGTAGAGGGCCATATCCTTGGCGTGGCCCCTCCTGCAGGTCACCTCCGAGAGGTAACCCACCACCCTCTCCACCGCGGCCCGGGGGTACAGCATGGCCGGGGTGCAGCACTCTGTGGCGGGGGAGACGGAGAGCAGCTGGGGGGAGAGGCGCCGCAGCTCCAGGAGGTAATGCCTTCCAAACAGCTCACAGACCAGCATGATGTAGAGAGTGAGGAACAGGAACCCGAGTCCCAGTCGGGGCGCCATGCCCCGGGCGCAGGCCAACAGCAGGCAGAGCAGAGAGGAGCCCAGCCCGCCGGCCCCCAGCCACTCCAGGATACGGCATGGCTCCGGGTTCCAGTAGCGCTGCAGCCTCTCCGGGTGGTACAGCTTCACATAGAGGGCGCCGTGGTAGAACCGACGGGACATGATCTCCCGCAGGGCGGGGAGGAGCGACTCCAGGGGTAGGGCGTCGTCCTCCAGCATCAGCACGTCCCGGGGCTGGTAAACCTCCAGCCCCCGTTTCAGGCAGTAAACGTAATCCTGCTTCTCCTTTTCGAAGAGGTTCGGCACGTCGGGGGGCGGGTATTCCCTGTGCTTCTCCTCCACGCGGAACCTCTTTTTCAACAGCTCTGCGTCCTCGTGGTCGCGGGGGACCCCTTCCACGTTGCACACCAGCACCTCCGCGCAGCCCGGGCACGCCTCCAGCAGGCCTTGCAGCTGGAGCGCCACCTGGAGGAGGTAGTGGTACTGCAGGCCCTGCTCCTGACGCCGAGCCGTCACCACGGTGATCAGCAGCCCGCCCCTCTCCCCATCACTCACCCCCTGGCCTACTTGCTGCACGAAGCCTGGTGTTGGATTTTCCGGGGCTGCCTGCCAGTGCCGCAGAGCCTGCTGGCCTCTCTCCCAGCTCTCCTGCAGGGCTGCCTGGCTCATGGAGTCAAGGTAGAGGGATTTCCAGTAGTAGTAAGAGTACAGCAGCTTGTGACAGGCCAGAGGGAGGACGACGCAGAAGGTCAGAAGGCACAGCGCGGCTCCCTGCACGACCGGACTGGAGGGACGAAGGGTTCTGCTCAGACAGGCCTTCCATTTGGGTATCTGAGCGTGCAGCCACTCCCTAAGGATCAGAGGACAAGGAAATACAGAAAACATCCATCTGAGACTGACACTGACCCCAACACTAACACAACCATCTAACACTGACACTGACCCCAACACTAACACAACCATCTAACACTGACACTGACCCCAACACTAACACAACCATCTAACACTGACCCCAACACTAACACAACCATCTAACACTGACACTGACCCCAACACTATCCCTAACCCTAACACTAACACTAGCCCCAACCCCAACCCTATCCCTAACGCTAATGCTAATCCTAACCCCAACACTATCCCTAACCCTAAAGCTAATACTAGCCCCAACCCCAACCCTATCCCTAACGCTAACCCCAACACTATCCCTAACGCTAACACTAACCCCAACACTATCCCTATCGCTAACCCCAACACTATCCCTAACGCTAACACTAACCCCAACACTATCCCTAACGCTAACACTAACCCCAACACCATCCCTAACGCTAACCCCAACACTATCCCTAACGCTAACACTAACCCCAACACTATCCCTAACCCTAACGCTAACACTAGCCCCAACCCCAACCCTATCCCTAACGCTAACCCCAACACTAACCCTAACCCTAACACTAACCCCCAACCCTATCCCTAACGCTAACCCCAACACTATCCCTAACCCTAACACTAACACTAGCCCCAACCCCAACCCTATCCCTAACCCTAACCCTAACGCTAACCCCAACACTATCCCTAACGCTAACCCCAACACTATCCCTAACGCTAACACTAACCCCAACACTATCCCTAACGCTAACCCTAACCCTAACCCTATCCCTAACGCTACTAACCCCAACACTATCCCTATCGCTAACCCCAACACTATCCCTAACGCTAACACTAACCCCAACACTATCCCTAATGTTAACCCTAACATTAGCCACAACCCCAACGTCTAGTGACTAAATGGCTGCAAAAAATAAATACATAATCATAATCATAAATCATAACAATAATAATAATAATAATAATAGATCAGCACGTTATTGATTCTTATTAGAATTATACACGTGTTTGAGGCAGGCGGTAATTAAGCAGCGTTATTCAGTTGTGTGCAGTTCTGGTCACCTCGCTATAAAAAAGATATTGCTGCTCTAGAAAGAGTGCAAAGAAGAGCGACCAGAATTATTCCGGGCTTAAAAGGCATGTCATATGCAGACAGGCTAAAAGAATTGAATCTGTTCAGTCTTGAACAAAGAAGACTACGTGGCGACCTAATTCAAGCATTCAAAATACCAATAGGTATTGACAGTGTCCACGCAAGGGACTTTTTCAGCCTGAAAAAAGAAACAAGGACCAGGGGTCACAAATGGAGTTTAGAAAAAGGGGCATTCAGAACAGAAAATAGGAGGCACTTTTTTACATAGAGAATTGAGGGTCTGGAATCAACTCCCCAGTAATGTTGTTGAAGCTGACACCCTGGGATCCTTCAAGAAGCTGCTTGATGAGATTCTGGGATCAATAAGCTACTAACAACCAAACGAGCAAGATGGGCCGAATGGCCTCCTCTCGTTTGTAAACTTTCTTATGTTCTTATGTTCTTATGTGAGCAGAGGTGTCGTGGTTAATTCCCACACTCATCGCTTTCAGTTTAGAGACCAGTTTGAAATCCCGTTCTGTCTCAGAAGGGTCCGGTAACTCTGGAGCCAGGTGGCCGCCCTAGTGATAACAACACATGGTTCCTGTGTGCAGCTCTGCGGACATGTGCAATAACACAAAAATAACATGACACCGGTAAGCGCTGTGTGCCAGCCTCGTCATATTTGCTAAACATTATTTTGCAAAAGCGTTTCCATGGTTTCTCGAGTTATTATGCGAGCTGGGACTCACTCGAGAGGTGGCCACATTGTAACCAGATTAGCGTCATTCTCACTGATATTGCAACATTGTTATCACCAAACACGGCAATGGATACTTCTGCAGAAAATCCCCCGCAGACTGCCCTGCGAGAGACTGAAATCGCACCTAACCTGTCACAACACAGAGGGAAGCTTTGAGATCGTCTCCGCTTTGTGGTGTTATCTGAGATCGTCTCCGCTTTGTGGTGTTATCTGAGATCGTCTCCGCTTTGTGGTGTTATCTGAGATCGTCTCCGCTTTGTGTTATTATTTGAGATCGTCTCCGCTTTGTGTTATTTGTGTGTGCGTTTATCCGCATCTGCCATTAGTACTAACGAGAGTATTTTGAAAAAAAAAAAACGCTATCTCCGTGTTCTGTCGCTCTTAAACACACACACACACATTTCTATATTCATTTCTATATTCATATATATATAGTAATTTGATGGAGATTTTCATTAAAACGAGTCTTACCTTACTTTTACCATCCCAGCTCCGCCTCGTTTCGTGAGGTGTGTTTAGATCCATTCCGCGACCTGTAGACTGTGTTTGCACCCTCGTCCCCACCCCACCCCTGGCACCAGCCAATCAGATGAGGTCTAGCGGGGCCAGGCGCGATTACAGGGGCGGGCGAAAGCCTCGAGGATGATGTCATTGTAATTAATTATTCAGGAGTGACACGAACGCCTGCAAAATTAATTGCTAACAAACATAATATGGTTTTAAAACTACCAACTGTCACAATTTGCACTGAGAAACCATTATGGTCTCCTAGCAGATCCGAGAAAAGAAAAGAAAAAAAAGGATTTGTAATCTGATAGATGGAGAATAACCTTTTTTTTTTAAAAAATCACATAGGATAACGATAATCTGTGCTTATAAATATCATACACGAAATAGTGTTTTATAAACTCAAAGTGTACTGCTTTACAACCCCCAGCGATCATGTTGGTCAGCGCTCCTGTAAAGGGAGGGGTTAGTGATCCTGTTAATAAAGCTAATAAGAGGTGAGAGAATGGATTTTAAAGATGGTCAGCGCTCCTGTAAAGGGAGGGGCCAGTGATCCTGTTAATAAAGCTAATAAGAGGTGAGAGAATGGATTTTAAAGATGGTCAGGGCTCCTGTAAAGGGAGGGGCCAGTGATCATGTTAATAAAGCTAATAAGAGGTGAGAGAATGGATTTTAAAGATGGTCAGCGCTCCTGTAAAGGGAGGGGTCAGTGATCCTGTTAATAAAGCTAATAAGAGGTGAGAGAATGGATTTTAAAGATGGTCAGCGCTCCTTTAAAGGGAGGGGTCAGTGATCCTGTTAATAAAGCTAATAAGAGGTGAGAGAATGGATTTTAAAGATGGTCAGCGCTCCTGTAAAGGGAGGGGCCAGTGATCCTGTTAATAAAGCTAATAAGAGGTGAGAGAATGGATTTTAAAGATGGTCAGCGCTCCTGTAAAGGGAGGGGTCAGTGATCCTGTTAATAAAGCTAATAAGAGGTGAGAGAATGGATTTTAAAGATGGTCAGCGCTCCTGTAAAGGGAGGGGTCAGTGATCCTGTTAATAAAGCTAATAAGAGGTGAGAGAATGGATTTTAAAGATGGTCAGCGCTCCTTTAAAGGGAGGGGTCAGTGATCCTGTTATAAAGCTAATAAGAGGTGAGAGAATGGATTTTAAAGATGGTCAGCGCTCCTGTAAAGGGAGGGGTCAGTGATCCTGTTAATAAAGCTAGTGAGAGAATGGATTTTAAAGATGGTCAGCGCTCCTGTAAAGGGAGAGGTCAGTGATCCTGTTAATAAAGCTAGTAAGCTAATTGATTTTAAAGATGGTTAGGGCACCTGGAATTTGAAGTCTCTGTTATTGCAATACACTCCTCCGGCCGATAGGAATCGCAGTCGACCGCTGAAGAAAACCTCACAAATATGATCTAGTGTGTTTTCAGCGTGTCTGTGACATTCAGCCTCCATTTGTGGATCAGAGCTGGGGCAGAGTCGCAGTTAGCTGTGACTGTGTTATAAAACTTTGGCGGGTAAGAAGTCAGCCTCTTTCTTTAAAAGCAGACCCGCATGTTCACCACACGCACGCAAGCAGACGCGTCCCTTTATAGTAACCGGGACGCAAGCGTACGGCGTGCCCGGTGACGTGTCCTGTCTGCAAGGTCGGTGGAGCGCTTGTTATGAAAACTAAACATGTTTTTTTTTGGGGGGGGGGTTTGGTTTAAATTTTTTGTTTTTTCTACGGTGCCAAAAAAAAAAAAAAAATGATTGCGTCTCGTTTTTTTGTGCGTAAAAACGCGTAACGCGGTTTATCGGTGCGCTTCGGTTCAAAGTAAACCCGCTGGAAGCGATGCGAACAGCGCCCTGGGGGTAATTAAATTAGCGATGTAATGACCCCGTTAGACCCTTAAAAAAAAACAAAACCCCGTCCAGTGAAACGGGTTTCCTTTGCTCTGGCGCCTTTCAGCACTACGCGTTTGGGAGCCGTGTAGAGAACGGGAGAGCCGGGTCGGATTCAGGGAGTTATTTGTGATCAACCATTACACTGCAGGGCTGGGAATCAGACTCCTATTGCACAGCAGTGTGATCCAGTCCAGGTTTCACTACCAGCTTGATCAGCCCCAGTGTGTCTAGGTAACAAGCTCAGGTGTGTCTTATTATTAAACTCCTAGTGAAAGCAGGACTGGATCACACTGCTGTGCAGCGGGAGTCTGATTATTAAACTCCTAGTGAAAGCAGGACTGGATCACACCGCTGTGCAGCGGGAGTCTGATTATTAAACTCCTAGTGAAAGCAGGACTGGATCACACTGCTGTGCAGCGGGAGTCTGATTATTAAACTCCTAGTGAAAGCAGGACTGGATCACACTGCTGTGCAGCGGGAGTCTGATTATTAAACTCCTAGTGAAAGCAGGACTGGATCACACTGCTGTGCAGCGGGAGTCTGATTATTAAACTCCTAGTGAAAGCAGGACTGGATCACACTGCTGTGCAGCGGGAGTCTGATTATTAAACTCCTAGTGAAAGCAGGACCGGATCACACCGCTGTGCAGCGGGAGTCTCATTATTAAACTCCTAGTGAAAGCAGGACTGGATCATACTGCTGTGCAGCGGGAGTCTCATTATTAAACTCCTAGTGAAAGCAGGACTGGATCACACTGCTGTGCAGCGGGAGTCTCATTCCCACCCCTGGGTTTAAAACATTTCTCTTGTCTGCAGGTTGTTATTTTTTGTTTGCGATTCTGGTGTGACCCTTGACCCGAGTGATGTCAGGACTGAAGAGGCCGGCAGGGAGTGAGCCCTCGACCTCCGCCCCTCCGGAGAAGAAGAGAGAGAGGGAGCGAGATGGAGGAGGAGGAGGAGGAGAGGAAGGGGGCAGGACCACCGTGGAGACTGTCATCAAAGTGGGAGGAGTCTCGAGCACGGTACGGACTTCATTTGAAAACCCCTCAACCTGGATCAATGAATGTTATAATTACAGGTACAGCTGAAGAGAGGGAGGGGATCAGATTGTGAGGAACGGGGGAGGGGGTGTCTGTCTGTCTGTCTGTCTGCCTGTCACTCTTACATTTTCACTCCTCTCTAGAGCAGCGCTCGTCCAATTGTGATGAAACTCGCTCAGGACCTTCTTCAGCTCACAAGCTATTGAGAGGAACAGAATCTGGGGGGGGGTGGGGGGGGGGGGGGGGGGGGGGGGGGGGGGGGGGGGGGGTGGGGGGGTGGGGGGGGGGGGGGGGGGGGGGGGGGGGGGGGGGGGGGGGGGGGGGGGGGGGGGGGGGGGGGGGGTGTGGAGGCTGTGGGGGGGGGGTGTGTGTCTGTGTGTCTGTGTGTGTGTGTGTCGGTCTGTCTGCAGCTTTAATGAAACTCTATCCTATATCACACTCCTCCTCTCTATCCTGTATCACACTCCTCCTCTCTATCCTGTATCACACTCCTCCTCTCTATCCTGTACCTCTCCTCTCTATCCTGTATCACACTCCTCCTCTCTATCCTGTATCACACTCCTCCTCTCTATCCTGTACCTCTCCTCTCTATCCTGTATCACACTCCTCCTCTCTATCCTGTATCACACTCCTCCTCTCTATCCTGTATCACTCCTCCTCTCTATCCTGTATCACACTCCTCTATCCTGTATCACACTCCTCCTCGCTATCCTGTATCACACTCCTCCTCTCTATCCTGTACGTCTCCTCTCTATCCTGTATCACTCCTCTCTATCCTGTATCACACTCCTCCTCTCTATCCTGTACCTCTGCTCTCTATCCTATATCACACTCCTCCTCTCTATCCCGTATCACACTCCTCCTCTCTATCCTGTATCACACTCCTCCTCTCTATCCTGTATCACACCCCTCCTCTCTATCCTGTATCACACTCCTCCTCTCTATCCTGTACCTCTCCTCTCTGTCCTGTAGGAGGAGCTGGATGTCCGGGCTCTGCAGGTGAGGAACAGGAAGCTGGCTGAGACGCTGGACCAGCGGCAGCTGATCGAGGATGAGCTGCGAGAGACGATCGAGCGTCTGGAGAGGAGGCAGGCGACCGACGACGCCAGCTTGCTCATCCTGAACCGCTACTGGAGCCAGGTAACTGGGAGCACTGGGAGAGAGGCGGGGCTGGGAATCAGACTCCGTGTGATCCAGTCCTGCTTTCACTAGGAGTTTAATAATAAGACTCCCGCTGCACAGCAGTGTGATCCAGTCCTGCTTTCACTAGGAGTTTAATAATAAGACTCCCGCTGCACAGCAGTGTGATCCAGTCCTGCTTTCACTAGGAGTTTAATAATAAGACACACCTGAGCTTGTTCCCTAGACACACTGGGGCTGATCAAGCTGCTAGTGAAACCTGGACTGGATCACACTGCTGTGCACGTTATCCGCACCCTAGACTCCTGATTCCCCCTGAAGTCTGGACCAATGTAATTCCAGTCCAGTCCAGTGATATTAAACTGCAGTTACAATGTAATTCCAGTCCAGTCTAGTGATATTAAACTGCAGTTACAATGTAATTCCAGTCCAGTCTAGTGATATTAAACTGCAGTTACAATGTAATTCCAGTCCAGTCTAGTGATATTAAACTGCAGTTACAATGTAATTCCAGCCCAGTCTAGTGATATTAAACTGCAGTTACAATGTAATTCCAGTCCAGTCCAGTGATATTAAACTGCAGTTACAATGTAATTCCAGCCCAGTCCAGTGATATTAAACTGCAGTTACAATGTAATTCCAGCCCAGTCCAGTGATATTAAACTGCAGTTACAATTCCAGTCCAGTGATGTTAAACTGAAGTTAAAATGTAATTCCAGTCCAGTCTAGTGATATTAAACTGCAGTTACAATGTAATTCCAGCCCAGTCTAGTGATATTAAACTGCAGTTACAATGTAATTCCAGTCCAGTCCAGTGATATTAAACTGCAGTTACAATGTAATTCCAGCCCAGTCTAGTGATATTAAACTGCAGTTACAATGTAATTCCAGACCAGTCTAGTGATATTAAACTGCAGTTACAATGTAATTCCAGTCCAGTCCAGTGATATTAAAATGCAGTTACAATGTAATTCCAGCCCAGTCTAGTGATATTAAACTGCAGTTAGAACGTAATTCCAGTCCAGTCTAGTGATATTAAACTGCTGTTACAATGTAATTCCAGTACAGTCCTGTTATATTAAACTGCAGTTAAAATGCAAGTCCAGTCCAGTCTAGTGATATTAAAATGCAGTTACTATGTAATTCCAGTCCAATCTAGTGATTTTAAACTGCAGTTACAATGTAATTCCTGTCCAGTATAGTGGAATCTAAAACTGCAATTACAATGTAATCTTCCGTCCAGGCTAGTGATTTTTAAACTGCAGTTACAATGTAATTCCCGTCCAGTCTAGTGATATTAAACTGCAATTACAATGTAATCCCAGCCCAGCCTAGTGATATTAAATTTTTAAATTATTTATTAATAAAAATTTGTATTATTTTTAATTTTATAAAAAAAAATTTAACCAAAAAAAAATTATTTTAATCTGCAGTTACAATGTAATTACAGCCCGGTCCGGTGATATTAAACTGCAGATACAAGGTAATTCCAGTCCAGTCTAGTGATAGTAAACTGCAGTTACAATGTTATTCCAGTCCAGTCTAGCCCTCCAGGGCAGCGCATCCTATATGCTGACGCAATAGTTACAGAGGCAGGGTCAAGGGTGTGAGTATTAATCTGCAGTTACAATGTAATTCCTGTCCTGTCTAGTGATATTAAACTGCATTTACTATGTAATTCCAGTCCAGTCTAGTGATTTTAAATTGCAGTTACAATGTAATTCCTGCCCAGGCTAGTGATATTAAACTGCATTTACAATGTAATTCCAGTCCAGTCTAGTGATTTTAAACTGCAGTTACAATGTAATTCCTGTCCAGTCTAGTGATATTAAACTGCATTTACAATGTAATTCCAGGCCAGTCCAGTGTTATTAAACTGCAGTAACAATGTAATTCCAGTCCAGTCCAGTAATATTAATCTGCAGTTACAATGTAATACCAGCCCTGTCTAGTGATATTAAACTACAGTTACCATGTAATTCCAGCCCAGTCAAGTGATATTAAACTGGAGTTACAATGTACTTCCAGTCCAGTCTAGTGATATTAAACTGCAGTTAAAATGCAATTCCTGTCCAGTCTAGTGATATTAAAATGCATTTACAATGTAATTCCAGCCCAGTCTAGTGATATTAAAATGCCGTTACAATGTAATTCCAGCCCAGTCCAATGATATTAAACTGCAGTTACAATGTAAATCCAGTCCAGTCTAGTGGGATTTCTTCTAACCGGTAACTTTACTGATAATATTTGAATTTAAAGTCTCCTCTCTCTCTCTCTCCTCTCTCTCTCTTATTCCACTCAGTTTGATGAGAATATCCGTCTCATCATTCATCGATATGATCTGGACTCAGAACTCTCAGACCTGCTGAGTGACAGGAAGGCTCTAGATCCTTCGGAGCGCAAGAGTCTAGAACCCTCGGACCCAGAACCGGACTCCGACAGCAACCCGGAGAGAGGAAGTGTGCGAGAGAGGGAGAGGGAGGAGAGAGGAGAGGGGAGAGAGAGAAGGAGAGGGCAGAGAAGAGGAGGTGAGAGGGAGTGAGAGAGAGAGGTGAGTGAGAGAGAGACAGAGAGAGAGGAGAGGTGATGGGGTGAGAGAGAAGGGAGGGAGAGGAGAGGAGAGAGAGGGAAGATGTGAGAGGGAGAGAGGAGAGAGGAGAGAGAGAGAGAGGAGGGAGAGGGAGAGGGAGGAGAGGGAGAGGGAGACAGGAGAGAGGGAGAGGAGGAGAGAGAGAAAGAGAGAGAGGAGGAGAGAGAGGGGGAGAGAGAAGAGGTGAGTGTGAGAGGAGGGAGAGGGAGGAGGAGAGAGAGGTGAGTGTGAGAGAGAGAGAGAGAAGAGAGAGTGTGAGAGAGAGAGGGAGAGAGAGGGAGAGAGAGAGAGAGGAGAGGGAGAGGAGAGAGGATCAGAGAGAAGAGAGAGGAGAGGGGTGAGAGGGAGAGGGTGAGAGGGAGGGAGAGGGAGAGGGGGAGGAGAGAGGGGTGAGTGTGGGAGAGGGAGGAGAGGAGAGAGGAGTGTGAGAGAGGGAGGAGAGGAGAGAGGTGAGGTGAGAGAGAGGGAGAGGGAGGAGAGGGGGGAGAGAGAGAGAGAGAGAGAGGAGGAGGGAAGAGGGAGTGAGTGAAGAGGGAGAGGGATGT